>NC_052614.1:62934269-63020030 GCF_016545825.1 Eucalyptus grandis
ATCATTGCGATAATTTTTTAGATTCGAATAGAATGATCAAGGTGTTCAAGCTCATGACTTGATTAGTGTTAAGCCTTAGCTTTAGTGGTGTATTAGAGGCTTTGGTAATGGCTTTTCCTTTTCTTTGCCTTTTCTTTTTAGAAGGACAAGTTCTTTTTGCATTTTGATTTTAACTTTTCAATATAAGAAGGGTTGTATTGGGCATAGAAATTCCTAAACTTCTAAGAGATTGTTCTTCTTTGAGTTGTCTCCATAATTTGATTTCATTACACATTTGTGTTCCTTATCTACAAACGTAAGAGACTATTTTTCTGTATGAAAGTAGATCATAATGTATTTAATCAATGTATTCTTCTCTAACCTATCTCTAACTTGGTCACATATTATTTAGGGTAAATCTACTAAGAATTTTAATCAAAAGTGCATGACTTTACCGATGTTAAAGATGATGGAGTCGATTTTTTAATTTTTTCAATCTTTCACCTTGGTTTTGTAGGAGCAAGTCATAAAGATTTAGAAATATAACCATCTGATTTGATTTGTTTTCAATAGCCATGAGATGATCATCTTAGGGTGATCCTTTTGTTGACGGATGCTCCTATTACACCCGTAGTCTCGACTGATCCTTTTGTCACGTGACCCAAGCAGGAAAATGCACAAGTTGCACAATTTCAGGCAACCTAGATCTAGACAAGAGGCAAGAATCGCACAAGGGCCACTAACGTTGCATGCCCTAGGAGATGGGCCACCAAGATTGTGTGACCCTGGGCAAGGTGATGCTGGTGCCATGTGACCCTAAGCACTCCCACGTCAGAGCTCCTCTGGCCCCTCCGAGCTACCTCGACAAATCCTAGATCTAAAGGTAAGAGACGATGAATAATGCAAAACTAAGGTGTAAAAGCGAAATTTTAGTAAGTTTCTGGGGATAAGAAAGAGAACTGAAAAAATTCATTAATCCTTAAAAGGAGCTTTTGGAGAATGTTGTAAAGACAAAGCAAGAATGGTCGGTCTTATGCTTTGGGCTTTTGCTAATGCTAGCTTTGAGATAAAATGGTCCAAAATATTTTACCGAACGCCACAACTTACTCAAAGGACATGGAGAACCAAAGCAGTTTTGTAAAGCTGCAAACTTGTGATGGGGACTAATTTTCGCTCACCGAAGATCGCTCCAGAGGTTCAGGAAGTCCTCGATGTTCAACTTCGGGAGGGGCCAGATGAAGGGGCATTCCCAATCTAGATCAGATGTACCATTGGCAGTTTCTGACTCATAGAAACTTGCCTTTAGATTCTCCTCATAGTGGACGTTGGCAAAATGCTTCACGTAGAAAGGTGTTGAAACTTCATGTCAAATATATAGTTGGAAATAGCCAATGGCCAAGACATCTAATTGGTAACCAAATAGAATTCTCTTGGAAAGATGCTCATTAAGAATAATCTACGATGCTTCATTCATTAAAGATGCAAAGGTCGCTGCAGTGATAGAGGAGGATGAATGGAGATGACCATCCCCAAGATCAAATGAATCTCTTGAAATCCAAGCCGCAGTTTGTGTTGTCCTTCCACCAGCTGCAAAAGGAAAAGTGATTTTCCTGGGAGCTAACGTGGAAGATCTAACCAAAAGGAGGCTTGGAAGCTGCCAAAACCTTAGGGGACGAAAATTCAGTGGCATAGACTCATTCGGTTCTGCCCTAACATCCCATTATTTTGCGTTTATAGCTTGTCATATTAAACAAGCTACAAACAAAAGATAGAATGAAGTAGTGAAGTTCTATTAATGGTGTAGGTTTGCTCTGTAAGCAAGACGGTGAATCTTGTGATCATCTGTTCTTTTATGTGTATTTTCATTTTTCAAGGCAGGTTTGGGATAGATTCATGGTTTTGCTGCATCTGAATAGGCAAGCAGAGGATTGGTCATATGAGCTCTCTTGGGCT
Organism: Eucalyptus grandis; assembly: GCF_016545825.1. Taxonomy (NCBI): domain Eukaryota; kingdom Viridiplantae; phylum Streptophyta; class Magnoliopsida; order Myrtales; family Myrtaceae; genus Eucalyptus; species Eucalyptus grandis. The sequence continues at coordinate 62,936,202 of NC_052614.1, forward strand.
CTTCAATTCTTGAAGGGCAGAAGCTTAAAGATTGTCCTGATAAAACTAGCATGGTATGCCACTATATATAGCATTTGGAAGGAGCAAAATATGGTTCTTCATGAGCAAACCACTCCATGTAAACAAGGTTTTGCAGGCAATTTGCTTATGGATCAGACCTGCCTTTGAAGCTTTAATAAGTGATGGAAGGAGAGTAGTATGATGAAGTTAACAATCTATATTTTAAATGGAGAATCCTGGATTAGATTAAAATCCGAGCCTTTGTGCTTTGTGTTTCTTTTTCTTTTTTGGTTCTTGTAGAAGTAGCCGCACGTAAAATCTGGAGAATCGGGCCCCCACCTCGACCTGATGAATGTATTAAGGGACTCTAGCGGATGGGTATTAAGCCATCGCCACCATGGCGGTGGTAATTTTGTTTCTTGTTCTTGTAGAAGTATCAATTTTTCCCTACGCATGATATGTAAGAAGGGGGCCATTGCCAATTTGCAAGGCGATTTCTGGGCTTTGTAATTTAACTTGGGACTTCCTTTTTGGACATGGGGTTCGATGATTTAGGTTTAAGGTTGGGCCTTCTGGCTCTTGGGTTTGTGAGGGTTATCGACTAATTCTGGGCTTGTATTGGGAAAGAGTCCTCCCATTATCTGGGTTTTGGATAATAAAGTAAAAGAGAATTCCCAATCAACATTAGAAGTAACAGTAAATGATGCAAATGATTTATGAACTTTCATCTAATGTATAATGTGATCCATGAAATTTAAATTTGCTCAATAGGGTCATTGAACTTTAGTCTAATATGAAATATTATCCATAAACTTTTAATTTGTTCAATGTTGTTCCTGAACTTTAATACATATTCAATTTAGTTTTGAACTATATGTACATGCTCATATATCGCCTTGTGCAAAGAGGTGAGTTTTGAAGCGTTGGATAGTTCCATTGAATTTTTCCTTAACTTTAAAACCCATTCACAACCAACTAAATTTTTAGAAGGTTTAGTTTGTACAAGATCTCATGTATGGTTGATGAACAAGGCATTAAAAAATTCATCAGTCATGGTTGCTTTCTGATGTGGGTCAAGCAAGAACGGCCATAGAGTAGCACATTGATGTCCCTTGGTGAAAGAGTGAGAGTTAATAAAAAAAAAAATTGGGTTTAGAAGTTCTAGATTTGTCACAAATCTGAATAGGATGAGTGGGAAGAAAAGAAACATAAGCATAGGAGCTTGGCATAGATGTAAAGAAGATTTGCAGGTCTGGTGTGGGAGGAATTCAATCGAGAGAGGAGTTAGGTTGGGACACGGTAATTGGGGTCAGAGGGAGAGGCGGTGAAGGGGAAAAAGAAATGGAAGCAAGTTGGTGGGCAAAGAAGAGGAGGGAGGCGGTTAGGAGGTTAGGCTAGAGAAGAGGAAAGAGGCAAGAGTTTGAGTAGGATAGGAGGAGAGAGCAAGAGGAGCGAGAAGGAAGAATAAATTGATTGAATGAAACCAAAAACGAAGGGGCTGATACTAAACAGTGGGTTATAGGACAAAGAATTGAAGGATTATATAAAAGGAAAGATTCCTCTAATCAAGCCAATCACGCCAAGCACATGATGATAAAAGCATGACCACTTGACTAATCAATACAACAATAGCTTTTGTGATTCGATGCATACTCAAGAAATATACATGATACAAAATGAGATGCTAACTTGTGACAAACACAATTAATTAAACTAGAACCCAAATAAAAAGTGGAAAGAATAAATGTCATAGATGACAAGATTGGGAAATTTATCAATAGTGTAAGTAGTAACAAAGAGCATCAACCCAATATGAAGAAAGCATATGAGCATAGATTAATAAGGATCAAGATATTTGACTGTGTTTTGTGTTTAATGGGCCATTTTGAGATGGTTCCTTCCATCATGAGTTTGTAAAAATTTAATTTTGGTGTTACACAAATTTTCAATGACAACAATGAAAGCAATAAAAGTGTGCATGCACTACAAATTTAATTTTCATAGCAAAGACCCAAGTAAACTAAGAGTAGTCATTATTGAATAATACAAACTATTTGGAACTAAAAATAGATAAAATTGCACTCATCTAGACATCAAATGAATTATAATCAAAGGAAAATATGTGCAATGACTAGCAAACTCAAAAGGCAATCAACGAGATTTGCCCCATGAGATAGGACTCACAAGATACTAATCTAGAACTAGAATTGCAAACATGACTCAAAACTTATCTATTAGGATGCCTAGGACAAGCATGCTAGTGAGTGAGTGAAGTAGAGGAAGCCATGAAAGGATGCAAGTGAAATGACATCAATAAGTTAGAAATCAGATAAAGACCATGAGGGAAGTTAGCATGGAGGAGAGTTTTTCTATTCATTAATCCTTCAAAGAAAAGGATGAACCATAAAAATCAATAGCATAAGAACTTTTGCATCCAAGTTGAGTAACTAAGAGGAGATTGTGGGCAAGATTAGGGACACGATACATGAGATAACAACAAAGATCGAGAAAGCATGCAAAAGGAAAAAGACACAAATGGTTCATGAATTTTGACAATGATAACATTGCACATTTTCATATAGTTTATAGATTAGATTGAATATATATAAAATTTTAACAATCACATTGGATAAATTAAAAGTTGATGGGACGATATTGCATATTGAATTAAAGTTAAGGATTCACATTAAATAAATTGAAAATTCATGTACAACATTGCACATTAAACTAAAGTTTGGATACAACTTGTTTTATTATTCATATGTAAAAAGACTTTACTGCTTAATAGGCAATAAATGACCATTACCAATTAAGACTTTTGTCAAATTGTAAAACAGTTTAAGATTTAGGATTTTACAATGTCACTAGTTGTGTGTGCCGATGCTTTGCTATCAAGATATCACATTGGATAAAAATCTCTCCTACCAACAAAGCCAAGATGGAGTTTAACAGATCAATGGTGGTGAAGGCGTGGTTCAATTGTTGTCGACATAGTAGCGTGATGTGTCTTGCCCTGTTATAGATTTGATAAATAAGACAAGGTCTAAATCGAAGAATGACTCCCAAGGTGAATGGGGAAACATAGGGGTTCAAACTACCATGAGACTGACTAGTGGGCTGATAATGATTACAGACTGGGCTGATCTAGGAGTATTGAAAACCGATTGATCCCGCAAGAACCATCTACCTTGTTTAGTATGGAAAAATGTCCATTTAATGTTTGCTTTTCTTGAAAATCATTTAAATAGTGGTAAAAAAAAAAACTAATCTCAATCATTTTTAATATTCAATGCAATTAAAATTATGACCTTTATTGTTAATTTCTTATATTGCATGAGAAATGAAAATTAACCACGCATGACGCATGAAAACTAGTTTAGTCTAATGTCTAGTTCAAGCATCAGCACTCAAAAAAAAAAAAAAAAATACAAAACCATATTTGTCGTACTTTATTTTTGGGAAATGTCGTGGTATTAGGTACGCAAGCAATCGATCCATCAGAGGATTAGATAATACAAACTCCATGCATAGCCCACTCGTTTAAAAGATTTAGATGGAAAAAGCTTATGCGGCGATGCACGTAGGGATGAATTTTTTAGATAACTGCATATTGCGCAGTCATCGGACTTATCTTACCCCCTTGCAAAAATTATATTCACGATGGTGGATATAAAAGAGAACTAATTAGAGAGCGGATGGATTTGGCTCTAACCTTTTGAAAAAAATTATAATAGATTAATTGTCTCATTTGGGTTGGGCGGCAAAAACCATTTTTTTCCCAGGTTCGGTCATGGCTTAAGTGATCGTCCATGATGAAAATTGTGAAATTAATATGAAACATCGGATTTTCAATGAAATTTAAAGATCGCTTGTTAACATGTCACGTGACGATGTGCGTAGTAAAAAGGAAAACGTCCGTTCACGATATTATGAAAACGAGCGGGCCACCTACTTCTGCTCGTGGCGTGGGTCAAACCAAGGTCTCCACCGACTGCCGTAATGGGCGGGGGACTGGTCCTTGCTAAAATAGTAAACACAAGAGACTAAATATTTGTCAACTTGGGACTAATCGCACAACCATTAGGGCCAGATGGTTTACCTCAAAAGAACTTTTCGCTAAATTTGTACCATTTTTGTCATATTATTTAATAAATGTTCGAAGAGATATTGCCATAAATTGATGCGAGAATATTCTTAATTTGCAGTTACTTCCATATTCATTTGATAAAAGATTCAAAACCCTAATTAGCTGGATAAAAGTTGAGAACTTATAAAATCCCAATTAGTTGCCGCCCATCGTCCATAATTCTTTGCATTTTTTTCCATCAAGAAGTCTTCAACATTCTCCTCATGTTCCTTAACCACCCGCCTGCTTAACCCGTTAGCAGAAATTCATCCATTTTATACTTGCTAATCCTAAAATGACGTCTCGAAATAAAATTCCTAGATAAGCATCCACGTCTTCCCCGAAAAAAATTTGGGTTCCAAAATTGACAAAATATCCAGTCAAATGACTACATCCAATTTTATGACATGCTTGTAAGTTTTTTTTTTTTTCCCCCAAAAAAACTGATTCTTTTAAATTCCTGAGTTGGATCTTCTAGAATGATATCAGAATCTCTTGAGAGAATAAGTTAAAGATATTGGTACATTTTTAATCCAAAAACAATTGGTCATCACGGGAATTTTTGTTGACAGTCATGTGCATTGATGACCATGAACACAGTTGTTGGTATAAAGTGATGACTGATCAATGATTGAGACTGGTGTAAATTTAAGCAAGTGTCGAGTACAAAATTTGAGGACAATGATAATGCCGATTGATGGTTGAATCGAGTGAAAGCTTAAGAGTTATAAGAGTTCAAAGAGCAAGATAACGTGCAATTATTGAGACTGGAATTATGAAGATCAGTCGAGTCCATGGCACAACTAAAGAGTTACAACTGCTTACAGATGAAGTCAATATGCAATTGTGGAATTTGTTCATGGAGCCTAAGATTGTGGAGATGCGGTTGTGACCTTTGATTTGAATATTGACCTCTGAGGAGCAGTAATGTCTTGTAATAAGTTATATAAGCCGTGTTGAATTATTATAAAAGGGATACATGATCATCAATACAAATTATGTATGTTTCAATTTATCAATTCAACTCTTAGTTCATGCATTTACTTTCTTCTAGAGTAATTAGTTCTAGTTTTTTGTGACACGTGCTACTTCCCGTCCGAATTGCCACGGAACTCGATCCAATAGAATACCAAATATCATGTTTTGGTGAAGGTATTTCATTGAGAGGATGGATTAATCACATGGGCGTGGCCCCCATGTAGCCAAATGAAGGATGATGCTGACATAATTTTTTGGCATTAATCTAATGCAACAACTAGAGCCGAAATAACGTAGCCAGACGAACAATGACATATTGATGTAGTCTTTGTCCCTTCCAATAATAGGGATGCCGTCAAGCCGTTCTTATTCTTCAACTCGCTATTTTACCTTATCAAACTTGATTTTTGCTAGGCACTTGAATCTCCATGTAATATCTATTGGCTATTGTCAATTGTCAGCGGATCATCAGGTGATTGAGGACATGCTTTTTGGATTATCCAGCCAGATTCTCCACCCTTTTGATGAAGACTAATGAATTTTCTCCCGTGCGGTCCACTCTTGCCATCATTGGTGGCTTCGTTTGTGCTCTAGTTTTGAAGTTGCACATGGCTTTGACTAGTGGCTCTGTTCTAGTTTTGAGGTTGCATGCGGCTTTTAGTTGTTCATGCTCCAGTCTTTTGTTTTCTAGTGAACGCTTCGGTTTCTAGGGCTTTTAAAAAAGTCATCCGCGGTTGCTGCATACCGTCTGGCATTTTATAATCGAAAGATTCTTTTTCACACCCCTCAATACCAGACTCAACATTAGCCCATACAAACATATAGTCAAGCCTCTCGACTTTGAACTTAAACCTAATCGCTTGCCTTATAAAGAAGCTTCCCCTATTCCTCAGAAGTGCACTCCAAATGGTGTCTCTTCCCCGATAAAAGAGTGATATTAAATATAGGGCGAAAGAAGGTACGGCATCCCCATATGCTATGAGCACAAGGCCGGACGATGAAGCTCCTCTGCCAGGGTTTCGATTTCACCCCCACAAACAAAAACGAAATACAATCAAATTACTAAACAATACATTCATTTGATAATGTAATATTGAGTTCTCGCACGAAATATTCTTCCTTTTATTTGTTTTTTTTTTAAAAGATATTTTTGCTAAGATAAATGAGATATTAACTTCTTTTTTCCTCTCTCGTCAAAACTGATACAAAATAAATTAAATGACCTGTGCCATCTCCTCATGATGGGTCACTTCCAAAATGTAACTCCTGGCCACCAGGATTATATTGATATCAAATTTTCTAACAGTGCCGTTGATGACCTACTAGACTTTCACCATCGGAAAAAGCAAGGTTCGCAAGGTTGGAGATCCTGTGCCTTCTTAACCCACAACGTAAATTGGATTGAAGTTCCCTTTCACATGACCTTCCAACGATCATATTGATAGAATTCGCTAGAAAAGATAGAAAAACGCAAATAAGTACCGATCTTTTCTCAATAAGTTCCAATGATATTGTTTGGAGAGTCCGCCGATCACTAGCAGCTGAATGTCCCCGGCGGTGGCGGCCTCCTACCACCCTCCTACCTTGAGCTTGCCTCCTCAAAAAGGTGCCAACGAAATGAGTTCGCACTAGAATCTTAGTTTTTGCTAATCGAAAAAGAAGAATATTATTCAGTAATTATGAGCATGAACCCCCATTAACAAAAAAAAAAAAAAAAAAAAAAAAAATTTCCACGCATGCCCGGCTCGCACGGAGCATCAACCGCCCTTGATTATTCTCGGGTCCCCTTAAAAGGCTCCGACGACTAAGCCGCTCAGCGTTATTCGACACCGAGCAGCTTTTTTGAACACTAGTGTGAACGGGGCCATTTCCTTTTACTTTTTCCAATGCCCTAGTCTTTGTGTCTTCAACCTTGCGATAGCCTCAAATAAGAGAGGAGTTCAAGTCTTGTTATGTTGGTTTTGATTTTTGCTAAAAGCAAATGAGATTTTATGCATGACCAGAAACTGCATAACGACGGTGGGATATCACCGATTCCATACTGTAAGTTCATGAATTAATGGTGAAATTGGGGCGGGATGGACCCAAAAAAAAAAAACACGTTTCTTTGCTTTCAAGATCTAACTAGACTGAGTTCGTGCTCCATCGAATTCACACACTGTTGAGATCATGAGAAATTAAATCAAACGAATGCCTTTCTCAGATAGGAATAAAGCTCCATCGAATTCACACACTGTCGACATTTTGGTGGTAAAGATAGGAATAAAGCTCCGTCGGTTTTGTCCTTGTCATGATTCAACCGTCATCATATACTTCTTTTTTTTGTTTTAATAAACGAAATCTGCTTGTGTATAGCCCCCAAGATCAAAATATATGAGCAAGAGAAGATCTTGAACTTCCTTTTTCTTGAAGCTTCCCATTTTTTTTGATAAATTATACAAGAGTCACATTCTTATGACGATGGACACAACATGCAGACACTAACATAGCCCTTCCTGTCCCTACATAGATTATACAGTGAAACTGAAACATGACCCTAAAACTTATCACACAGCAAATTCCACAAACACAATAAACTTTCTGCGAACATGAACACGAAAAATAATCTCTTGCGCCTTCACTCGGTCCTTTCCTTACTTGCGACATTCCTATCAGTAGCACGATGTTTAGTAGTCAGTACTGAATGGCTTGAAGGACTTGAGGTCGAGAAATACATCGGCGACAGAACCAGCGGCTGCAGCAATGGTGATGATAAGGCAAGCCACATTTACAATCTGGAGGAACACCCACTTGGTGCTCCACTTGGGTATTTTCTTCTGCTTAATATACATCTCGACTGGGAAAAAGACCGTGAGGGGCCAAAAACCTAGTGCTCCGAGCAGGCCAACAATGTCATTGAAGAATGGGAGGAGCATGGAGATGAAGGTGGTCCCGATCACGAAGACCGTCCTCCAGACCAACTGGAAGGGTTTGAGCTCGTAAGGGCTGCACCCGGGGATGCGGAGTTTGATCTTCCTCTCGATGAACTGGCTGTTGGGAAATTTCTCATCCAAGGTCTTCTCAACATAGGCGAATAGGGTTGGCAGTTGAATTGGTACGCGCAGAGGAGGAGGATCACGATTGCGGCGTTTGCAATGTCGACCATCCAGTATGGGTTGTAGAAGCCGAACCCAGTGAGGAGGTTTTTGGGTGCCATATCGCCAAAGGCTGCGTAGCCCGTGCACCCACAGATCATGTAGAAAAGGGTTGTGGCTGCTATGCTGATAAGACTCGCCTTCTTCGTCGTCTTTGATTCAGATGGAGAGGACCGGATGGTGTCCTAAAACAAATACAAACTCATCATGTCAATGATTTCAATTCATCAGAACTATTAACCATCACTAGTACTTTCTTGTGTCATGCATCTGAGAGAGCTCTGGTCACCTGAACTTCAACGAGGATGAGGAAGTACGAATAGGCAAAGGCGATGTCACCAAGAGCCTGGAAGTTCCTCCATATATTCTGCGTTGAGGTCAAGGCCCCGATGTTGATTCCAGTGAGACTTCCCTTAATTTTCCCTGTCTCTGAAGATAAAACAAACCAGAAGAGAACACTAAATCAGAACTTCATAACTCGACTCGGTTCTATCACCAATGGAGATAGCTTAGAAACATAAATAGAGCAGTCTAGCAAGAAAAAATTTCATGTGCCTGCAAGTTTGGCAATACTGAGGCCAAGTTCAATGATGGTGTAGGTAAAGGACATGAAGGCGGCGCCGATTGACAGCCACCACAGCCGATCGAAATTGGGGATCTGAGATAAAATGATTTCAACGAAGCCAAACGCAATCATGTAAGGATTGCTGTTGATGTGACGCGGGTCCTTCTCATCCTTCTCGTGGAAGCAATTGGACCTCTTGATAGCCCTGCAATGACCATGGAAGCCAATAAAATCAAACTCACATAACTTTTGACACCATCGAAATAGCAATTACTAGAATTCTCACTGCAAATATACTCACATCATGCTGGTGGAAGATGCAATGGTGTAACCAATGGCAACCCCAAATAGGTTCACGTATAGAACCAGCTCAAAAAGCTTGATTTTGAAGCTACCTGGAGAATTTAATCAAAGAGAAGATTTTAGCACCCAACACAACATGATTGGACTTGACTCGGACATTAGTATGTGAATATGAACATGAACACAAATACAAATGTGACATACCAAGATTGTCACGGACAGCACCCATGTAGGCGTAGTTACGGTTGCCGGTGGCGGGGTCGCCGGAGCGATAACAGGTGGTGAGGAGGGTGGAGTTGTAGTAAGTGACAAAGGCAAATAGGAGCATGATGGTGGGGCCGGCAATCCAACCGAGCTGCGCGATGGCCCAAGACAGGGACGGCCCTCCAGATCCGATCAGTGCTGTGATTATGAGAGCGCTCGCTGTCCATACCGTCCCTGCATTCATTCACACACAAGCCAAGAAAATATTCAGCGCGTCTTGTGTGCCAAACTGACAAACCAGAAGGACTGTGATCACCGCCCCCTCTTTCCCCCACCGAGCCTTCGGCCGATCGACGAACCATCGCGCTCGACCGACAAACTTCGCGACGGCGGAGGCGGAGGCTGCGCGGTGGTTCGTTGGACGAGGGCTCGGTCGTTACTCGGAGGGGCAGAGAGAGAGAGAGAGAGAGAGAGAGAGAGAGAGGGCACAGCCGGGACCTCTCCGGAGAACCCGTTGTATGACAGGTTCAGCGTCCCCAAGAGGCTCCTGAGCTTCGCGAGCGCTTGGGGAGCGACCCACTGAGCGAGTTGGAGGACAGGCCCAAGTGGGCGAGGTTGCGGAGGTTCTTGATCTGGGTCGGGATCGGACCGGAGAGCGAGTTTAGGGAGAGTTCGAGAGAGACGAGTGAGGTCGCATTGAAGAGGCGGGAGGATGGGCTTGGAGAAGTCACTGCCGGCGAGGTTGAGCCGTCTGAGCGAGCCGAGGAGGCCGAGCTCGGAGGGGATGTAGCCGAAGAGGTTCTGACTGTCCTGAGATCACAACATCGGGTTGACGTGAAATGATTGCCAGGCTAGGCTACTTGCGAGATATATTTCTTTTTTCACTGAGTGTGTTTTATTGCACGGCAAATATTAGGGGTGTCAAAAAAATCCGTGCGGACCGGACTGGACCGGCCCTGTCCAGCTCAGCCCGACCTTAAAATTAGGGTATTTTAGGGTTGGGTCTTTTTAGGTGTTGTTATTATTTGCATTATGGTTGGGTCTGACCCGAGTTGGCACTGGTTTTTTCACGGACGAAACACCTAGTTGATCAGTGCTGGCACCAGCCTAGCCTGACCTAATCCATTATATGATATTTCGGGTATTGGGTATTGGGTCAGGTTGGGTCAAGTGCACATCTATGGTTTCGGGGTTGGGTCGGGTATCACGAAAAACCAACCCGACCCGACCCATTGACACCCATTGGCAATGATCTTGAAGACAGGTGACTCTTTATGGTAGTTCGTCCTAGTCTCTCATAAACAAGTCAGGGTTAATTTTCACTTCACTCTTTCCGGAAAAGAAATGAAGACAACAATAAAGTTACCTGTGCATAGAGGACCACGGTCGAAGCATTCGGAGCCATTTTCTCGGGGGACATCATTGGATGCATGGACGACCTGGTTGTTTGGATTCTTCATGAGAGAGAGAGAGAGAGAGAGAGAGAGCTGGATAATGGACTTGAGAAGAAGGAATGAGAGTCGGAGACTCGGAGAGGTGCAGCGAGGCCTGAGGGTGGCTAGAGCTGGGAGTTATATAGCTTAGAAGCACCAGTAGGACTGTAGGACTGTAGGACCCGTAGGAACAGTGACAAAGACATGCTAAAATGACGATTTTGCGGCGTCGAATCAAATGCAACCAGTATTAAATGCACGTTAGGTCTTGTCTTGTTTGCACGTATATGCGGAAAGGTATCGTAAAGGGGAAATTAGGAATCGTGGAAAGTCGATTTGCACGCAAGTAAAAAAGGGTGGGGTCAGCATGGGGGTCGGCAACCCAAATCATCCTCTAAACCCCTGTTTTTTTACTCTTGTTCCCTTTTCCGCTCTTACCCACGGTAGATTTCGTCATGGCGTCTACGGGTTGCAGCTTCTCCCGGATGGTCGTCGCCCATCAATCGGTACCCAATTTGACCTAACGATCTCTTGCCCTTGGAAATTGGCAGATTGCATGCTTCATCTCTTTAATAATTCTATCTCTGATTGTTCTGCGGAATCTTCTGCACTTGGATAATGGCCGAATGCATGCCTTTCCATCTGCGTTTAATCTGTTTTCCTGCCGGATTCTGCTCTTAATCAGCCTAGCCGTCTTCATATATTACATTCGCCGCGATGAACAATGGACTGCTTGTCTACTCGTAACTGTTCTAGTTTCATTTTGAATTGAGATAATTCTACCTTGTGGCTCCCGTCCTATGGCTTCAGAAGACCGCCATGACTCCTTGCAAATAGCTGCCTTATGTAAACGGTTGGGACGACTATGTTTTGCACAGGAAATAGAGATATGGGGAAGAGGCTCCCCCACCAGAAAACTTAGAGAAATGTCGTCTGTTACTAGTGGGTAAAGTCCTATCGAAATCTTCTATCAACTTACAAGCCTTCCAAAGTACATTAAGGCAAGTTTGGCGAAATGACCAGGTTGAGATTTCTCACCGAGAGGGCGGCCTGTATATAGTGAAATTCAAGTCAGAAATTGATAAACATAGGGTTATGGAGGAGGTCCATGGCTCTTTTCAAGTCAATCAGTCATTTTCAAACCATGGATTCCTAACACGCCTTTACACTGTTATGATTTTAGCTGCTGTGCTTTTGGGTTCAAGTCTTTGGGCTGCCGTTGGAATGGAGTATAGAGTAGGTGATTGAAAAGCATTGAAGCAAGTTGGTGAAGTAATAGAGATAAAAGCTGACCTTAACGAAAGCTCAATCTGAAGAGCCGCAAGGGCTAGGGTTGAAATAAACCTGGACGAACCTTTACAGTTTGGCAAGTTGATATTCCTTGACGGGAAAACAATGTGGCTCGATTTCAGATATAAACGGTTGTCCCACTTTTGCTATTCTTGTGGGAAAATAGGTCATTATGCCACGTATTGTCCAGCATATCCGTTTGAAGAAGCCCAAATGGACGGTAAAGATAAAATGGCTTACGGACACTAGTTGAGAGCCGAGGTCCACGAACATAGTCTTTATTGGCAAGTGTTCTACCAACCACCTGAGAGTGTAGCACAAGATGAAGAAACAAAGTACATGAGACACCTCCCGCTTTGCTGCCAAGCGCCCGTTGTTGCCTAAACCTAATAATGCCGAAGTAGTAACATCGCCTGTAATAGCAACTCAGCCCCACTATGACCAAGTAGCACCTCATTAGCAACTTCCATAGACTTTGATGATAATGAACAAACCTCTCACAACAGCTTCAATCCCCGCAAATGAGAAGCGAAGGGAATCATCAATCGGTCCAAGGACATGCAAAACACAAAAAAAACAGAAGAGTACCGTGAGCCATTCCAAAGGTGGGATTAGCCAAAAACAGAAGAAGTATTCCCCTTATGACATGCGGCACTCGGCATTTAATGATTTTGACGATACTCAATTTATGGACACAACAATTCTTACGCAAATGAAGCGAACCAATGGGCGTCGGTGGCTGGCCCTAAACAGCCACCAAGACAAATGAAGTTAATTGTTGGAACCATCGGTGGTTTGGGCAATCCCCCACGGTTCAAGCATTAAAGGCCTTGACGGCTAAGGAAAAGCCCGACTTACTATTCTTAATGGAAACCATAAACCATGAGACTATGATTCAGCGGTTGCAGAGACGATTACATTTCAGCGGCTCTTTTGTGAGAAACCCAGTAGGTCTTGCGGGGGGTTTAGCAGTTTTTTGGCATGATAATCTATCCTTAGAGATTGAACTGTGTTTTGACTACTATCTTGATATGCCTCGTGATTCAATGGACGATCGACTGATGTGAATCACCTGTCTTCATGCTCCATCATCCTATCACAATAGACAACAACTTTGGGACCAACTTGAAGGATCAACACCGTTAATACTTTACCTTGGATTTGTGCAAGGGACTTTAATGAAATTCTTTATCCTTGGGAAAAGGTAGGTGGGTGTCAGACCAACTGGTTTCATCTAAACTCCTTTCGAAATTTCATCAATGATTGTGCCTTCATGGAATTAGACAGCAAGGGATGCGCCTTCACCTGGATGAATAATAGAGCCGGTGATGAATTAGTAAAGGAACGCTTGGATCGTGTTATGTGTACGATAGAATGGCGTCTTCTATATCCTGAGGCGGAGGTGTACGCTTTGCCAGCCCTGGGATCAGACCATAGCCCGCTACTCTTATCAACATCAGCAACATATAGAAAGTGCCGAAGGTCGTTCATCTTTGAAGCTTATTAGAATCAGCACCAAGAGTGACAAGAGATCATCGTACTACATGGAACTCATTTAAGGTACAAAATTCTGGTCTTTTACATCAACTAAGAATGGTCTCTCTTGCCTTACAAGATTGGAGCCGTTCTAAATTTCAAAACGGCCACTTGAGAGTGCAAGCCTTACAATAGTAGCTTCAAGTTATTATAAATCAACCATACAACACCGGCACTGGAAAAGAGGAAGCTTCTCACCTTCGAGAGGAGATAAGACAAATTTGGCAGCAAGAAGAGCAGTACTAGGCTATGAGATCTAGGATTAATTGGTTGCACTGGAGAGACAAGAATGCCAATTTTTTTCACTCAACAACTATTCGACAATGGCAAAGAAATAGAATAGGTATGTTACAGGATGAAAATCATAATTAGGTGCGGGACGATAAGGCGTTGAAGGAGCTCACATTGGATTATTTCTCAAAATTGTATACTACCGTGGGTCAACGTAACTACGGTCCCATTCTGGACCAATGTCCATAGATTGTTTTGGCAAAACTGAATGATCATCTAACAACCCCAGTCACTGAGGAGGAGGTGAGACGAGCTACTTTCTAGCTGGGGAAAACGAAAGCTCTAGGCCTAGACGGACTGAATGGGCTTTTTTACTAAACCCATTAGGATATATTTTAGGAAGACTTGATCAGATTAGTAAGAGACTTCTTTAGTTCGGGGGTGTTGCCTAGCGACCTCAACAAGACGGTAATAACTCTCATTCCCAAAATAAATCACCCCGAACATCTAGATCAATTTCAACCGATCAGCCTCTGTAATAATGCATACAAGGTTATATCCAAGGTTATGGCAAATTACCTAAAACCTGGCTTAGTGAACTTATCTCAGCAGAGCAGGCCTTTGTAAGAGGAAGACAAATACAAGATAATGTATTAATTGTCTAGGGGGTTCTTCATCAATTCTGCATACGGGAAAGGAAGCGACATTTCAATGTCCTACTCAAGACGGACATGCAAAAAGCATATGATAAAGTTGAATGGGATTTCTTACAGGATTATCTACTGCGATTGGGATTTCATCCAAGATGGGTATAGTTGGTGATGCAATGCATCACCACGTCAACCTTAAGTGTGAGATTTAATGGCGAACAACTATCATACTTTTGGCCATTAAGAGGTCTCCGTTAGGGTGACCCTCTTTCACCTTATATCTTCATTTTACTAGCAAATCTTCTTTCGACCCTTATTAACCAAGCAGTTCACATGGGCCACCTCAAAGGAATACAGCTAAACAGGTCATGTCCAACCCTCTCACATATTTTTTTTTGCTGATGACTCGTTTTCTTCCTAAAGGGTACTATGACTGAATGTCAAAATCTTGCTAATATCCTGAATCAATACTGTATGGCAACAGGACAAGTTATCAATCGAAACAAATCAGGACTATTTTTTAGTAAAAATTGTCCGTTGAGTCTTCAAGAAAATTTAACAGATGTATTTAGAATGCCGGTACGCAAAAGTATGGCAAAGATCTAGGTATTCCTTCAGCGTGGGGTCGATAAAAAAAAGAGATGTTTGCTTGGCTACTAGGTAGAATAAATGCAAAACTTGAAGGTTGGAAAGAAAGATTACTATCCAAAGGAGGAAAAGAGATCCTAATTAAGTCGGTAGTACAGGCAATCCCCCATTATGCAATGTCCATCTTTAAGCTTCCTTTAACTCTCTGGAAGCTCATTGAAAAGAAAATCTCTTGTTTCTGGTGGACGAATGATAATACCAGGGTTGGGGTGCATTGGCAAAAATGGGAACTGCTTAAAATAGGCAAGGACGGTGGAGGGCTAGGCTTTCGCGACTTAATGGCTTTTAACAAGGCGATGCTTGGTAAATAGGCTTGGTGGATAATTAAAGAACCTAACTTGTTGTGCAGTCAACTTTTCAAAGGGCTGTATTTTCCATCCAAGAATTTCCAATTAGTAGATAAAGGCTCACGCCCTTCCTGGGGTTGGCAGAGTCTTCTTCTAGGCAGAGAGGCCATTCTACCTAATGTACGATGGTTGGTTGGGGATGGTCAGAACATAAAGATTCAGGAGGATAGATGGCTATCTATAGGGACTTTGGCCGGACCAGCCGCAAGAGGGGAGCCAAAGAAGGTGGCTGACCTCTTTGATCATGTCAATCAAACTTGGAAGCTTCCTCTACTTCAACAAATGTTCGATGATAAGGTAATTGCAGAAATCACTACAATCCCTATCAGATCTTTCTATGCTACTGATCAGTTAGTTTGGACAGCGACTAAGGATGGGATTCATACAGTGAAAGTAATTATAAAACCATAGTCAACACAGCATGCATAGCAACTGATCAACGAGCCTCCACATCGCACCAACCCTCAAGAACACTTTGGCGCAAGATATGGATATGCACATAGCCCCTAAGATCTGCACCTTTTTTATGGATAGCTTGCCATAATGCCCTAGCTACTAAAGCTAATTTATTTCATCATCGTATCACCACTGATCCTATATGCAGTCTATGCGATCAGTAGTCTCCAAAAACCCTAGAACACCTTTTCTTTTTCTACTCATGGACTAAAAGAGTATGGAGTCATCCTCAGCTCAAGATTTTAGTATCACCATATATAGTGCATCGATTGGATGATTGGATCACAGACATGGCAACAAATGCGACACTCTTACCTCAACTGAAAATTGTTGCACAAGTCTTGTGGCAGATCTGGTGTATGCGCAACAATTGGATTTTTCGTCGAAAGCGTCCCGACCTCGATCGGGCAGTTGAAGACGCTGAGATAGCTAGTATAAGCACCTAGAGGGGATGAATAGGTGCACAAACAAATTTTTGAGATACAGAAGCGATTCTAGAATACAATCAAAGTAAAGTAAAGGTTAGGGAAGAGAGAAATGAACACAAGATTTATAGTGGTTCGGCTTATTCCAAGCCTACGTCCACTCTTCCGCACCGACACCCACCGGCTGGATTTCACTATGAACAAAAGAGAAGTTACAGCATAACTTTTCCTTGATTCCTCCTCAAGGTTTCTCATGAATATAGACTCTCTTTTGTTTACACGATTTTGCTCAACAAATGAATTGACTAAGAACAAGAAGTTTCGGACTTTGGAATTCTTCTATCGTGCACACTCTCGAACAACTGGAACGTCTTCCTTATATACTTTTTCATGCCATCATACCCGTTGGCACTTACCAAAGGAATTCCTCCAATCTACCCGTTGGACGGAATCAATTAGGAAGATCATTCGAGCTATTAAAGGAACATGTCGATAGCCCATCAATCATGTTCGCCCATACAATCAGGATCTCGGTTTCTATAAGTAGAACCTTCCAAGTATACTTTGCCAATCAACGGATCCTTAATCTTCAGATCAATTATGATCAAACAAAGGATCTCGTTATGTCATATCCAGCCAAGAGATCTTCTCCAGTCGATAAGGTCACATCCTTAATGAAACATCCAGTTATGGAAAGCCTTTCTTCAACGGATTAGAAACTGTCAATGAGGATAGACATTGAGTCTTGAGTCTGGCTGTCCAGGAGGTCTTTAGACTTTAAATAACGAGTGCAAGCCTTCGACTAGACTGATAGAAACATTTTGTCAACTTCAAAACACTTCACGATGATTTCTCCAACAGACGCCATTGCACAAAACTGCATCCACAACTCTTTTGCTCAATGCCAAAAGAGATTAGGGGCTGCTGCTGTCAAAACAGGATATTTGTGGCGACCACCAGATCGCGGACACCTGAAATGTAATATTGACGACTCTGATCATCCAAGTAACCGAGAAGGAACGATGGCATGCATTAGCCGAAATCATCGGGGATTCTCACGATGTCTATACCAAAAAGCTTCCCTGCCGCTTCTGCGTTTCAAACTAAAGTGCAAGCACTTACCTTTACTCTGCATCACTTGCTGCATCTTGGTCTCAACACGGCAAATCTTGTGATAGAGTCTGACTGCCAGAAATTGATTGACACGGTTCAAACGAGAAAAGCAGCTGCCATGGGAAGAACGAGCGTTGTTCGTCGAACTGGAAGCGTTGCTTGCCGTTTACCCTAACTGCGACTTCGGCCCGCAGAAGGGAGGCCAATGGAGCTGCAGACTGGACCACAAAAGCCCACGGCCGATTTGACTTGGCCCGCAACTGGAACATTTTCACTCCTTTTATTTTGCAAGACCTTGTAGTGGCTGATGCAATTGCTTCTGGGTGTAATGTTAGCTTTGGTTGTAATATTGCGACTTTTGGCTGCAATGTTATGACTACTTAAATAAGAACTATCTTTTCGACAAAAAAAAAAGCATGGGGTCGGCATCCAATAGTCAGCCCCTAGTGGTGTGCGGACTCGGTGGGGAATGTCATTGGGACTCATTGCCAAAAGATTGATGCTTATTTGCATTTGGGAAAAGTGTTCCAAAAAGTCCTACAACTTGTCACGAAAATGCATTTCAGTCCTAAAACTTGCAAAAAGTGCATTTAAGTCCTAAAACTTGTCAAATTATTTTAAACGAGTCCTTAGATTGACGCCGTTAGCATTTTCCATTAAAAATGCCGACGTGGCATTTTAAATAATTTTTTATTTTCTAGGTGTATTTTTTAATTAATTTTTATCCATTTTTAAAAAGAAATTAGATTTTAAAAATAAAAAAATTAAATTTATTCTTATCTTATTTTCAACAAAAAATAAAAAGAAAAGTTAAAAATTTATTTTTAAAATTGTTAAAAAAAAAAAAAATTAGTGCGGCTCTCCTCCCCGCCACCGCCGCCGCCGCCACCCATCACGGAGGGGGGGCGACGGTCGCCGGCCTAGGCGGGTGGCCGGGCCTCGCCGCCTGGTGAGGGCTGGCGACCGTCGTCCACCCGGGCGAGGCCTCGTCGGCCCTCGCTCGGGCCGACGAGATCGCGGATCCGGGCGAGCCTCGCCGACCCCGAGCGAGGGCCGACGAGGCCTCACCCGTGGCGGGCGACGGTCGTCGGCCCCCCGTGAGGGCCGGCGACGACTCGCCCAAGGGGGCGACGGCCGCAGGCCCCTCACGAGGGTCGGCGGGCCCAGATCTGGGCACCCGCACTAGAGCTGAGCGAGGGTGCCTCGATTTAGGCCCGTCGGCCCTCACGGGGGTTGGCGGTCGTCGTCGGCCCTCACCGGGGGCAGCGAGTAGCCCGCCCTAGGCGAGGCCTCGTCGGCCCTCGCTCGGGGCCGGCGAGGGCCGACGAGGCCTCGCCCGCAGCGGGCGACGATCACCGGCCCTCGCCTAGGGGGGCGAGGCCCGGCCACCCCGCCCAAGGCCGGTGACCGTCGCTTGGCCCCTCCGGCGATGGGTGGCGGCAGCGGCGGTGGCAAGGGAGGAGAGCCGCGCTAATTTTTTTTTTTAATAAATATTTTAACTTTTTAAAAATATTTTTGGTAAAAATAAGATAAAATGAATAAATTTGATATTTTTAGTTTTTAAATCTAATTTTTTTTAAAATAAATAAAAAAATTCACGTGGAAAATAAAAATTATTTAAATGCCACGTCAGCATATTTAACGAAAAATGCTAACGACGTCGATCTTAGGACTCGTTTGAAACAATTTGACAAGTTTTAGACTTAAATGCACTTTTGCAAGTTTTAGACCGAAATGCATTTTCATAACAAGTTGTAGGACTTCCTGAACACTTATTTCTTTGCGTTTTTCTATTTTCCCAGTGAATCCTATAAATATGATCAATCTAGAGCATAGACCACTCGTAGGCAGCAATAATGGCAAGAGGGGAACCGACATGGGAGAAACATTCGAGGGTCTTTACAAAATGGGAAGAGAATTTGGTTGGTTAATTAAAAAAGAAAGCATGTCATAGGTCACCTAATGATAAAGTGACAATGGTCTTTCAAGTGTCTAATAATAACCTGATAGGTATTACACGCATATTTTGAGTTCCTAGCAAAATCAAGTTTGATTAGCTATAGTAGCGAGTTGAAGAATAACAAAGGCTTGCTTGCATTTTCCCCCTCAAAACATGGTAGCATGTCATATGTTAGTTGTTTATCCGGCTACGTTGCTTCCACTCTCGTTGGTGCATTGGATTAATGCCCGAAAAATTTTGTCGGCCAAATATTCCGATTAAAAGGTTACCACTGCATCTCTAGATGGATAATACAAGAGGGAGTTTGCTCATGCACATGGAAATATTGCTTTCTCCTCTTTTCTCCACTATCCGCCACTCCCATTAAACAATTTCCATGATCGCATGTTGACTTCATCCATAAGCGGTTGGACCTTTTCGGTTGTGTAGTGGACCTGACTAGTCTCCATAATTCCAGTCTCCTCGGGGTACATTTTAATGTCTCGAAAGAATCGAAAAGAGACTTACTCCGACCAGATGCTTAGTAAAAGGACTTTATTTGAAGATAAATAGAAGCAACTCATATGATTTGACCTAGAAACAAGAAGAATGATCAATTATTCTATTTACAAATGTATTACTAATAAAAAAGATTACTTGTTAAATAATCCGTGATTAGACGTATTTCTTTACACGGCCGTCTTGTACTCTGCTTTTTCTTTTTCCATTTATGAATCTCACATTCATTTATCTTTCTTACGTGGGATCAGCATATTGGGCAACACAAAATATAATAAAATAAAACAAAAGCTTTCCATCGAATAAGTGTTTTAAAAATCGGACATATATCAATAAAAATGGAGCTGATGATCAAGCTTTTGGAGTTGGCGCAAGAGATCATTGGTAACATCTTCTTAAGCTTATCAAAACGATGGCCACGCATATCTCCAAGATAAGCAAAATGTCCCCGTCCAGAAAAAACATGCTATGGATCTGCAAATTGATTGTTGCTGACAAAACGGTATAATTAAAACCAATCGATTTCAATCCTTACATTGTCTTTCGGGTTTGAAAAAGGGTTGTGGAAAGACGCGCTTTTGAATCCCGGGACGAGTGAAGTAGTCCACGACCGTCTAGTCAAGCTTTGAATTTGGCCTGATTGGAGAGAGAACATCGAAGAGTGGAGGGAGGACGCTCATCCGATTCCATGTCTATAATAGTCGCTTCGAGAAGGGGAGCGGAGGAAATGATATTAAGCCTAATAAACGTGTTGTCTTAATGATGATGATTATTGCTAGGGAAGGTGGATTTATGTCGTGGGACATGCCCGACATCTGAACTTTATTTGCCAAAACTTGTCAGATACCCTCGCGCCCCCTCTCTCTTCGGTTAATGTTTGTACTTTTTCTTCCTTTTTTTCTTTTTCCTTTTTTATTTTTATTTTTCTTCATTCTCTTTGTTAAATTTTGTCTCGAGTTTGAATATTTGCAAAATGCGATCCACTTAAATAAAAATGTTTATTATTTAATTATGAAGATATTTTTCTGATAAAGATAATATTCAAGATTATGCACAAGAAAGGAAATTTGAAAATTTTTTTAGGTCTTGGATGTCTTCGGTCAACAAAGGAAGCTTCGTTGGACTGAAAAAAAGGTTTCACTTTTCCGGAGAAACCTAATTCATATTGAAGAAAAAAACCAAGGTGGGCCCATAGTCAAAACTTTGACTCTGGGCACATGGTTTCTTTACATGGAGAAGTGAGCTGCACGTAGGAGCCACAAGATTCAAGAAGCCACACAAGAAAGACGTCCAGCAGTGCGAAGTTTTGAATCGGAACGTGAAGCGGTACGTACGTGGACCAAAGACGAACGTTGGAGTTCTTGATTTTTGTATATTGAATATTTCATTTTGTGCTTAAACGCATGGTAATTTTTATATAGTGAGTCTATATCCAAGTAAGTTGATTATTTATAAATACTTTGAGTTTTGAGTTAAATCTAGATGTGAAAAATACTTGAGCGTATGAGCGATTGTAAATTCTGATTCTTCGATTATAGTGAATTATTTGCTACTCGCTCTCGTCGTGGACGTAGATATTGATACTCGGATCAAACCACATAATTTTCCGGTGTCTTTATTATTTTTTGTTTATTTCTCTAGAGTTTGCTCGTTGATGTAAATTGTTGCGTCTCCGACGGAGTGAAACACTGAAAGGAGGAAAAAGAAGAAGAAAAGAGGAAAAAGGAAAGAGAAGAAACAAAAGTAAAAACATTAATTGAAGAAAAAGAGAGGGAATGCACAAAGTGAAAGTAGGAAGAAGAAGAAAAAGAGGAAATAAGGAAAAAAAGTAAAAATAATAATTGTAAAGAGAGGGGACGCGAGGGTATCTAACAAGTGGATCCCGAATCGATACGTGGCGGGCATCGAGTGGACTAGTACAAACAAGTCTACACTTGGGCACCTAATATTTTCTCATGATTGCTAGGCTAGGCTACTTGTGAGGTATATTTCTTTTTTCACTAACTACGTTTTATAGAAAAAATCTTCCTTTTTCCTTGTGAAGAATATCTCAAACTTTGCCTTGTTATTCCCTGGTTTGGTGGCGGTATCGACATTATGGCATGACAAATATTAAGGGTGTCAAAAAAACCCATGTCAGCCAGACTCGATCGACTTGACTTGGCCCAACCCTAAAATTAGGGAATTTTGGGGTCAGGCCTTTTTAGGTGTTGGTATTATTTGGGTTAGGGTCGGGTCAGATCAAGCCAAGCCGGGCCAACATTGGTTTTTTCACGAATGAAACACCTAGCTGATCAGTGCCAACACTGGTTTTTTCATAGACGAAACACCTAATGATTAGTGATGGCACGGCCCAGCCCAACCCGACCCGTTATATGATATTTCATGTCAAGTCGAGTCGGGTCGGGTCAAGCGCACATCTATGGTTTCGGGTTGGGTTGGGTATCACGAGAACCCAACCTGAGCCGACCCATTGACACCCACTGACAATGATCTTGAAGACGGGTGATTCTTTATGGTAGTTCGTCCAAGTCTCTCATAACAAGTCAGTGGTAATTTTCACTTCACTCTTTCCAGAAAAGAAATGAAGAGAGAAACAAAGTACCTGTGCGTTTGGGACGACCGTCGTCATCAAAGCATCCGGAGCCACCTTCTGGGGGGCCATCATTGGATACATTGGAGGCCTGGCTGTTTGGATTCTCCATGACCAGCTGTATGAGGTATATATAGCTGTATACCGTGAAGTGGGTCAATAATTAACACGTTCATTTCAGTATCTAGAAGGTCTTGTTGGCATCCATCCGCTAAATGCACATTCTGTAATTAATAATACAAGCCAATTACATTTTTATTGCTTATTGCAGAATTTTCTTATAGTGATAAAAATACATTTTTATTGATTTATTTTTGTAAGCATTACTCGCAATTAAATTTAGAAAAACGTTTTCCAAATCAATTGTTTTCCACAAAATTGATTGAACTTTAATAACAAAAGAATCTTGTCTTTTGCTCATTGAAAAAGAAGAATCTTATTTCATTCAAATATGCTATGAAAATTGCATTTGTGTTCTCCAAAAGTAGACTATATTTCCCAACATTTTCAACGTTGGAAAGGTAATGCCTTACTACTTAAACTTTAATTTTGGAGCAATTTTACTCTTGACATTGATTTACAATTATAGGAATCACGAGTTCTGCACATTGTTGGTTTTTTTTTTTTTTTGCACTTGTGTGTGTGTATTTTGTGCACGTGTTGTAGTTACACATACAATAAGTGCATGATTATTCACCTAGCCAGTTCAAAAAAAAAAAAAAACGTGCGAATCCCATTATAATTTAGGTCAAATGATTACTTCGATCCATACGAAAGAGAGCAAATTGTGGTTAGGGTTTGAGATCGTGTACGAGGAAAGCACAGGGAATAAGATCTGAGTGTTTCACGATATCTCTTTTGGGAGGAGAAAATGGGGCTCGAGGAAAGAGTAAAAAGCGAACTTTCCATGTGCGCGAGGAAAAGAACTCCCGCTCCTAAAGTAGAACCCGGTTTCGACTTTTGAAAGTAGGAAAAGATTGTCTAGAAAATCTTCAGAACCCTGTCCTGACATGGCCTCTAGAAGCCGACCTTATCCTAGCCCCAAAGATTCTAAAACTCATGTCAGAGCCCCAAGGTGGGGTTAACAATTAATAGAACCCGACTGGTGGTGTTCTCACAATTGTTAGAACCCTTGTTAGAACCCCTAGGTGGGGTTCGGTTCTGACAATTGTTAGAAGGAATGAGGCATTAACAATTTTCTGACAACGAAATCGATTGCATCATGCTAATCTTTCCCTAGATTCAGGTGCAATGGAGTCGGTGATTATCCCACGGTCGTTATACAATTTCTGGTCATGCATAAAATCTCATTCGCTTTTAGGAAAATCAAAACCAACATAAGAAGGCTCGAACTCCTCTCTTATTTGAGGCTATCTTAAGGTTGAAGACACAAATACTAGGGCATTGGAAAAAAAAAAAGGGCTGCTCAAAAGCTGCTCGATGTCCATCTTCTACTTCTAAGTCGCCCACTTCGTCACCTGAGCAGCACGGATTCGGGCCTGCCCACCGTACCTGCGTACAACCTTCCTCGGAGCGTTTAATGGGACTCAATAATAAATAAACGGGACGGCTCATGTCCCATGGTCAACCGCCGGTGGGAATGCAAAGCAAGTGCGTGTGTGCGGGCACGCGTTTTCCTTATTTTTTCTCTCTTTAGTGGTTCCTAATTATTGAATAATATTCTTCTTTTTCGATGAGTAAAAGCTAAGATCTTTTTGTGATTAAGTGAGTAAAAATGAACTTGTGTCATTACCACCGGCCGCGGTGGCTCCTGGATAAAACATTGCGATCCTCAGCCAAGAGGTGAAGGGTTTAAAACCCGGAAGACGCTAGGTGTATTAAGTGTGACTCGGGGTGGTGGGTCCTCCTGTTAAGTGTCATCCAGGGGTTTACTGGTGCGGCTGTAGGCTGCAAGCCGGTTCCTCAAGCACCAAAAAAAAAAAAAAAAAAAAAACGAACTCGTGTCATTGGTACGTTTTGATGAGGTGAGCTAAAAAGGTGGGAGTGCGGGTAGGAGGACACCACCGCCGGAAACTTTCAGCCGCTAGTGATCGGCGGACTCTCCGAGGAATATCATTGAAACTTGTTTTGAAAAGATCATTACTCATTTGCGCTTTTTCTATTTTTTTTCTTGTGAATCCTATCAATATGATCATCAGAAGGCCGTGAGAAAGGAAAACTTCAATCCAATCTACGTCATCAGTTAGGAAGGCAGAAGTCCATAGGTCTTGTGGAATATAATATGCAGAAACGATAAGATTTTGCAATTACGTGATTCGATCTGAGTGTCGGTATCTACGTATACGGAAAGAGTCAGCAGCAAATAATCCACTATAATCGGACAATCAAAGTTTATAATCGCCGCAACTGTACCAACGCAGCCAAATATTCTGATTAAAAGATTACCACCACCATCTCCACTATTTTGAGGCTCCAGTACAAATTCCATGATCACACATTAACTTTATCCATAACCGGTTGTAACCCTTCCATTGGGTAGTGGACTCGACTAATCTCCATAGTTCCAGTCTCCCGAGGTACATTTTAAATGACCCGAAGAAATCGAAAAGAGACTTACTATGACCAAACGCTTAGTAAAGAGAATTTATTTGAAGATAAATAGAGGCAACTCATATGATTCAACCTAGAAACAAGAAAAATGACCAATTATTCTATTTACAAATTTATTACTAATAAAAGATTGCTTGTTAAATAATCCATGATTAGACATAAATATTTTGAGTTAATACCCTGAAAAACTCTAAACTAGTACAAGTGTGACAAATTTACCAAAAAATATTTTTTTGACTATGAAAATCTCCAAATCGGTACACTCGTGACAAATTTACTCCAACTGACCATAAAAAACCATAAACTGCCATATTGATAACATATTTACCCAAAACTAATTTAATCGATTGCCAAAAATCCCAAATTGGTACATTTGTGACAGATATACCCCATGTTAAATTGGATTAATATCACAATAAAATAACAAAAATTTTAAACTGTGACAAACAGAGAATAAAATCTCAAATCGATATTCTAGTCAGCTATTATGTGGTATTTAATTTAATAATTTGACAGTAAAATTTAACAGAAACTAACAAAGGGTAAATTTGTTACAAGTGTATTAGTTTGGGGTAAATTTGTCACAGGTGTACCAATTTAAGGTTTTTCAGGATATTAACCCAAATATTTTCCATGGCTGTCTTGTACTTGCTTTTCTTTTTCCATTAATGAATCTCACATTTATATATCTTTTTTACGTGAGATTGACATATTGGGCAACACAAAATTAAATAAAATATAACAAAAGTTGTCCTTCGAATAATTCTTATAAAAATCAGACATATATCAATAAATATGGAACTCATGATCAAGCTTTTGGAGTTGGCCCAAGAGATCATTGGTAACATCTTCTTAAGCTTATCAAAACGATGGCCACGCATATCTCCAAGATAAGCAAAATGTCCCCGTCAAAAAAAAAAAAAAAAAAAAAAAAAAAAAAGCATGCTATGGATCTGCAAATTGATTGCTGCTGAAAAAACGGTATAATTAAAACCAATCGATTTCAATCCTTATATTCTCTTTCGGATCTGAAAAAGGGTTGTGGAGAGATAAAATCGAAGCATGCCCCGACTGTCTAATCAAGCTTTGAACTTGGCCTGGTTATGCCAATCATAAAACCGTATTAAGCTCCTGAAAGATTAATTAAAGCAGGCAAAAGGAGAGAGAAAATCGAAGAGTGGAAGGAGTTGACCCTTATCTGATTCTATCATTTCTATGTAGTCGCTTCGTGGAGGGTAAAGGAGGAAGTGATATTAGGCCCGATAAAAAGCCAACCCTTTTGCCAACTTAAATTAATACAGGATAGTGGAATTCTGGCTGTTGTCTTGCTCTTCAAGTGCTTATAACTCATTAGTAAAGGATAAGTCCTCTCTCGAAATGAAGAGACTCCCCCCTCTCGAAATGAAGGGAATTCTATACCTGGTGTAAGCTATGGTTACTACAGCCCTAACCCTAAATTTAACCACTGCAATCCTTCTCCGCTTCTTAATTCTGTCTTCCCTCTTGAGTTTCGAGTGATTGTCATCTTCTTCGGAATTACCGATGGGCTCTCACTTCCAGCACTACCTTCAATTGTATTTATATATACAATCCTGATTGTGATCTTCGGAATTGAAGGTGGGCTCTGCTATCATGCAGTATCTTCACCGTTTTTCGGTATCTACCTTTATATAATTGCACACGGTAAGATTTATGCTCCGTTCGTTTCACGGAAAATAACTTCTAGGAAAATGTTTTCCGAATTTTCTGGTGTTCGTTTCATGGAAAACCAACTACTCAAGGAAAATGTTTTCCACTTTTGAGAAGTGGAAAACATTTTCCATAACTTCTTCCACCTTATATCTTTTTACTATCACATTTTTGTTTTATTTTTATGCTTTTTCTTTTTTTTTTCTTTCTTTCCTTTTCATCTTTCTTCCTTAGCTTGGCTGGTGGCCGGCCCGACAGTGGCCGGCGACCCGCCGCGGCTGCGAGCCAGCTCGAGCTTCGCACCCAGCCGGTGAGGCTCCGCCTAGCCCGATTTGTGGAAATCGAGCTCGCCCGAGCCCGGCGAGCTCTAGCCTCGCGGCTTGGGGCGGAGCTCAGCCGCCGGATCCGGCGAGCCGGGCGGGGCTCGGGCCTCGCCCAAGCTCGCTAGAGGTGTGGCGAGCCACGAGCTCGCCAAATTTGGCGGGGAGCCGGGCTCGCCGAATCGGGAGCCCGAGCTCCACCGCCAAATCTAGCGAGCTTGCGGCTCGCCGAGCTCGACGAACCTCCGGCGAGCTTGGGTGAGATCGCCCGAGCCTCGAGCTCGCCGGATCCGCGATCGGATCTTGGTCGCCCGCTCGGCGAGTTAGCCATCGTCGGGCGTGCGGCGGCGGAGGAAGGAGGAAGGAGGAAGGAGGAAGGAGGAGGAAAAGAAAAGGAAAAAAAAAAAAAGAAAAAAAAGAAAGAAAGAAAGAAAGAAATAAATAAAAATTTCGATTTTTTAAAATATAAATAATTAAAACTTTATTTTTAAAAAATATAAAAAAATAAAACTAATGAACGGTGGAAAATAATAAAAATTGTATTTTTAAAAATACAAATATTTTTGGTCAATTAAAAATATTAAAATTCACTTTTTGATAATTTTTCATAAACAATTAAATTAGTTAACGAACGGTGGAAAATGTTTTCCACTCAAAATTTAAGTTTCAGCCGAACACTGGAAAATATAGTCATTTTCCTGGAAAATGACTTATGGGAAAATGTTTTTCGGAGATGGTCTATTTTCCCGAAACGAACGGACCCTTAGTTCCCTTGTTTCTTCATAATTCTGGCTATATTGAGTGTCTTGATTTCTGCATGTCAATCTTTGGAGAATCTGCCACTTTAGATGAATTGTATCTATGGCCTCTTATCGGTTCTTCTCAGTACTCCACTAGACTACTGTGTTTTCTTGTTTCTGTTCTTTGTACGGTGGGATGGCATCGGAAGAGTTCAACGACTCTGTGCGACTAGCTGCCTTGTGCTCCCAGTTGGGTAGGCTTACTACCGAGAAGACTATCGATGTCCGGGATGATGAACCACCTCTAAAAAATTAGAAGAATGTAGCTTAACTTTAGTGGGGAGAATACTTTCTAATCTGTCCATCAACTTCCCTGCATTCCAGAGTACATTAAAAAAGGCTTGGCGAACTGAGCGAGTTGACTTTTCACAACGAGAGGTTGGCCTATATGTAGTCAAATTTCAATTGGTTGCTGATAAACAACATGTTCTGGATGGTAGTCCTTGGCTCTTTTCGAGTCACCTCTTTATACTCAGGCCATGGTAGCCCAATACTCCTCTCCATTGCTATGATTTTTCAACATGTGCCTTATCGGTACAAATTTTTGGACTGCCATTGGAATGGACTGCTGAGAAGATGATAACTAAGGCTATGCAAGACATTGGTCGGGTAATAGAGGTCCGACTTGACACTAAAGAGGGACCTACTGCTAGGACAGGTTGAGTGAGGGTCGACTTAAATCTGCAAGACCCTTTAAGAACAGGTAAGTTGTTTCGTATTGATGGGAAACTATTTGTGGCTGGATTTTCGCTATGAGCATCTCTCGCATTTTGTTATTCTTGTGGGAAGTTGGGTCATTATGCAATGTATTGCAAGGAAATTCCCTATGACAGCTAAATTTGAAGCACGTGATAGTATGGTCTATGGTCAGTGGCTAAAGGTTGAAGTCAAAGAAACTAGTCTTTATTGGCAATCTTTATATGCACCTCAATCTATAACAGATTAGTCTGAAGATACTATGCCTGAGACGCCTCCGTCACAGCTGCTGAATGTACCCCTTTTGCCTTTAGTGACTCATAACGCAGTAGCAACAGTAGCTCCACCGGTTTCTCCAATCCCTCAGCAAACTACAGGAACTGACCAACTGCATTCTCAGATGGACTTTATGGATGGGACTTCTATTCATACCACGTCGATACCTGCATTAGTTAAAATGAAGGGGCCTCGCTACCTACTATGGATAATTAGCTACATAGGAAGATTAAGACTTCGTGCATGACGCCTAACAAGAGTGTTGCTAAAAAACAAAAGCGCTATACACCATATGACAAAAAAAGTTTACTTTTGCATGACCTGGATGAAGCAAGTTTGATGGAAACACCTATGCTTGACATGGGAGAAGATTGCACTCAGGCTATGGTGGCTAGCCCTCAACAGCCACCACCACACAAATGAAACTTATATGTTGGATCTGTCAGGGTTTGGGCAACCCCTTGACAGTTCAAGCGCTAAAGGCCATGACGGCCAAGGAAAAACCCAGTATCGTTTTATTAATGGAAACGAAGAATAGTGAAGTGAAGCTTACTTGTATTCAGCGCAGTTTACGTTTCTCTAATGCTCATGTTATCAATCCTATTAGTTTGGCGGGAGGTCTAGCAGTCTTTTGGACCAATCAAGTATCCATCGCAGTGCTCCATTCAACGAAAGATTATATTGATATGACTTATAGGGAAGTGCAGGGAGACCATACTATCCGACTAACTTGCATTCATGCTCCTTTTGATTTTCGGCTTAAACAACTCTTGTGGGATGCCATGCGAAGAATAAGCTCAGCTAATGCACTTCCCGGCTTTGTGTGGGTGATTTTAACGAAGTCTTTTATCCATGGGAAAAGATGGGGAAAAGATCGGCTCATCTTTTTCGCATGCTATCGTTTCAGCAAGTTCTGAACGATTGTGCCCTAATGGAGTTAGAAAGCAAAGGCTGTTGGTTCACTTGGATGAATAATAGGGAGGGCGATGAACTAGTGAAGGAAAGGCTGTACAGGGCAATGTGTACACTTGATTGGAGACTGCAATTTCCAAATGCTAATGTCTTTGCGTTACCTGCTGTGGGCTCTGATCATAGCCCTTTGCTTATCGATACTTCAACAACATATAATAGAAGAGGGAAGACTTTTACGTTCGAATCATATTGGAATGAAGATGAAGAATGTCGAAGTATCATTTCAAATGCCTAGAATTCAGTGCAACCGAGAAGTTCTAACCTAACTCTAAAGCTAAAAAAGGTATCTTTTGCATTAACAAAGTGGAGTCGTTCAAAATTTGCTAGGGGTGATCTTAAAGTCACAGCTTTACAACAACGCCTTCAGGATATCATTAACCAACGGCATAATAGTTTCAATGCTAATGAAGTGAATCATATAAAAGAGGATCTAAGGCAGATTTGGCACCAAGAAGAGCAATACTGGGCTATGCGCTCCAGAATTCAATGATTAAGGTGGGGTGATAAGAATACGAAGTTTTTTCATGCGGCAACTCTTCAGAGAAGGCAGAAAAACCGTATTATCATGTTGCGGGATGACAATCAGCGATGGATCCGTGATCCAAAAACATTAAATGCTATGGCATCCAATTTCTTTTCTAATGTATATACGACAATGGGAAATAGAGATTATTGACCTATATTAGATCAATGCCCGCAGGTTGTCACTCCAGATATGAATGACAAGTTGCTGGAATTGATCTCGTTAGAGGAGGTTCGCAAAGCTACTTTTCAGTTGGGAACTATTAAGGCTCCTGGCCTTGATGGTTTTAGTGGATTATTTTATCAAACTCATTGGGAGGTTATTAAGGAAGATCTCTTTCTCCTTGTACAATTTTTTTTTTTCAATCAGGAAGGATGCCTACCAATTCGAACCGGATTATCATTGCTTTGATTCCCAAGTTGCCTCACCCTGAGAGCCTAGATCAATACAGACCGATAAGCCTCTGTAATTTTGCTTATAAAGTCATATCTAAGGTACTTGCTAACCGCCTAAAACCCTTGCTTCCTAATCTGATTTCCATGGAACAATCGGCTTTTGTGAAGAGACGATAGATTCAAGATAATATACTAATCGTTCAAGAAGTTCTTCATCAGTTTTGGACTAGAACGAGAACGAGCAGATTTAATGTGATAATCAAGACCGACATGAAAAAGGCTTATGATATAATAGAATGGGATTTCCTTAACAACTACCTCCTCAGAATGGGTTTCCATCCAAGGTGGGTACACTTGATACTTCAATGTATAACCACAACATCTTACAATGTCCGCTTTAATGGCAAGTTACTTCCTTTTTTCTATCCAACTCGTGGCCTCAGACAAGGTGACCCTCTCTCTCTCTCTCCATATATCTTTATTCTATTAGCAAATGTTTTATCTACTCTAATTACTCAAGCAGTCGACATGGGTCATATAAAGGGCATTAAATTAAATAGATGGTGTCCAACCTTGTCCCATCTCTTTTTTGCGGACGATGCAATATTTTTCCTTGAGGCAACCATTAGGGAATGTCAAAATCTGGCTAATCTTTTAAATTAGTATTGTCTAACTACGAGCCAAGCTTTGAACCGAAACAAATCGGGACTTATTTTTAGCAAGCATTGTCCTTTCAGTTTACAGGAAAATTTGTCGTCTGAGTTCAGAGTACCGGTACTACAACGATATGGAAAATATTTGGGAATTCCGTCTGATTGGGGTCGCTCTAAAAAGGAAATGTTCTCTTGGATTTTTGAGGAGAGTACAAACTAAGTTGGAAGGATGGAAAGAAAAGTTTATTTCTAAGGGTGGTAAGGAAATTCTTATTAAATCTGTCATCCAGGCGATTCCTCACTATGCTATGTCGATTTTCAAACTTCCTAAGTCACTTTGCAAAGCTATAGAACAGAGCATTGCTTGGTTATGGTGGAAGAATTATCATAATAGAGTAGGGATACATCGGAAGAGATGGGATATTCTGAAGAAGAGTAAGGAAAATGGTGGTCTATGATTCCGTGATCTTATTGATTTCAACCGACCTATGCTTGGTAAACAAGCTTGGTGACTAATACAACAACCTCAAGATTTATGGAGTCAAATCTTTAAAGGACTATACTATCACTCTACAGATTTCCAATCGGCGGCTCAAGGACATAGACCATCTTGGGGATGGCAGAGTATTCTAGTGGGCAGGGATGCAATTTTACCAAATGTTAGATGGTCAGTGGGGAATGGATGAAATATCAGCATTAGAGAGGATAGATGGTTACCAAGAGAAATTCTTGGTGGACCTGCGACTAGAGAAGAACCAAAATTAGTGGTTGATCTCATTGATCCAATCCACAACAGCTGGAATTTATCTCTGATGAGGAATTGTCTAGATAATCATATCATAGCAGAGGTTCCAACCATTCCTACCTTTGATGTAGATGAACTAGTCTGGACAGCCACCAAGGCCGGTCAACATACGGTGAAGAGCAATTATCATGCTCTGACTTCCATTAGCAGCAACCATAGCAATAATACAACATCAATGTCTTATCAATATCCTAAGCTACTCTGGAAGAAAATATGGGCTATGTAGATTGCTCCTAAACTTCGTATATTTCTATGGTCAACATGTCAAAATGCACTTGCCACTCCGACAATCTGTTTAGGAAACATATTATTGCTGAACCTTTCGCCGCTTTGTAAGCGTGCATTCCAGAGATAGTAGAGCTGTTCGTGGACTAAAGACATTTGAGCTCATCCCCTAATCTATCTAGATGTCAGGGAGACTAGGGATCTGCTTGTGGAGGCGACGACTTTACTCTCTCTTTTCCCTAACCTATCTTTTCGATTATGTCCGAGAGAGTCGAACTCTATTGCTGACTAGGCCACAAAGGCCCACTTGTCGAATACGTCGACCTAAGATTGGAACACTATCTCGCCTTACATTTTGCTAGACCTTGTATATACTAATGCTTTACTGTCTAGTTGTAAGCTTATGAAGTTATAATACATTTCCCGATTTCGACCCAAAAAAAAAAGTGCTTATAACTCTAAAGCCTTCTCCATTCAACCATCAATCGACATCTTCATCTTCCTCAATTTTGGTACTCCACACTTACTTAAATTTACACAAGTCTCAATCAATCATTGATCAGCCATCACTATATATTGACGACTGTGCTCATGGTCGTCGATGCACATGGTCATTGACAAAAAATTCCCATAATTGGCAAATTGTCAATAGCCACACCATATTCAATGCCAAGTTATATTTACTTGGATCAGCTTCATGTCGATTACAAAGACTTGGCTATTTTTGGTATAACCATATACTCCATCTTTTATTCTTTTAAACATTCGAAAGCCACGAAAGATTACCTCTCAAAAGTTGGATGGATGCATATTATATCTCCGATGCTTCATACTTTGCATTTTGACAACCGCTTAATCCTCGCCTTTGTAACATCTTGACACATCATCCTCTAATCAACACGTTTTGCGAACCATTACTATTAGCCACTGCTTCTTTTGGGATGGTGTAGGGACTTGACAAGATTTCATATTCATTTTACTTCAACTTCATATTCATCTTCAATTTTGATCCAAGCTATCCCCGTTCCAATTTCTCTTTTTTTAGAATTCTCCATTATACTTCAACCAAGCGCTTCAATTAAATCCCAAAGCTCCTGAATATTCGGCTTCCACATATCTTTCTCGCTTCAACAAATGACACCTATATGTTCTAGCTTGAATAATCCTAATCGGTAATTCTAGGTCTCTGTTTTATACGAGATCAATCAGATCGTATCCCTCCATCTCTAAAGGGTTGATTTCCACACTTTGTTGGAGAAAAGTTTCCTGTCCACGAAATTTCCATCGTAGAGTATGTCTGGTTGCCCAAATCTAGTTAATTTTGGGCTTTTCC
Organism: Eucalyptus grandis; assembly: GCF_016545825.1. Classification (NCBI taxonomy): domain Eukaryota; kingdom Viridiplantae; phylum Streptophyta; class Magnoliopsida; order Myrtales; family Myrtaceae; genus Eucalyptus; species Eucalyptus grandis. The sequence goes on from NC_052614.1 coordinate 62,969,950, forward strand.
TTGCCTTTGACCTTAAATTTTACCAATGGTTATTGAGACTTGTTGTAATTAAAAATGTACGTCCATGATGGGGTGCGAGACATTATTGAAAGGGTATGAAGTGAGAGGTATAAAAACCTCTTAGAAGACAACCGTTGATGGTTGTCGTTGGTAGAAAATACATTTAGAGAGAACGTACGCTCCTCTCTCTCCCCCTTTTTTTTTCCATCAAGGCATTCCATTTTCATCTTTACGAAAACAATCAGCATTTACGCTGTGGAAATCGGGTGCTTTCCTCATGATCGCATCTAGACCAACGTGGAGTAATTTTGCTTGTGATTCATCCGCAATTCAACGTTCGTTCTGGGATTAATTGTTGTTTGCACATTGGAATCAGGTAAGTCGTCTTCCGCCAACTTGAATTCCAACATTGATATCAGAGCTTGATCGTGTTTTCTGCATGGTTTTTCATTAAATTTTCTCATTTACCATTTGATATTGAGATCAAGAGTATGAAATCTACACTGTTTGGATGTCTAATGGTCGGAATTGCCATCTAAAAACTCGAAATCAAACCGAAGCGAAGAACGGGTTCAGGGTCGCGTACACTCGTACAATTTTGGGCTTTTTTTTTTCAAAATAATTTTTTGGCCAAAATTAATTTTTGGATATACAAGGTGAAAGAGCTCATCGAGACGAGTCTGGTGATGGGTCGAGCGTCGCCGGAAGACATTGGACGCGCCCACACGCGCGGCCAGAAACCGCTGCATGTGGGCGCCACGCGCATGAAGCACTAGCAAAGCCAGCGCATGCGCCACATGCGCCGGTCAGTAAATTGGCAGGTGTGCATCACGCATTGATCGGCGAACTGGCACGTGATGAGGTCACCGTGACGTCATCGTCGGCGGCAGTTGGCCGGCCGGTGACCCGACCCGACCCGAGATCCGATTCGAGGTTGACCCGACCCGACTTGATTGTTGATCGGTCAACGATCGGACCGGTCAACAGGTTCGGCAGTCAAAATGGTCAGACCAGTCATCGGTTGGATCGATCGGATCGGCCAGGAGCCATTTGGCTCGTTGGCGGGTGCGCCACACGCGCCGCGCACTCAGGTGGCGCGTGTAGGCACGTGTGAGCTCTGATTGGAGCGTGGTCAATGCCGTTTGGTTCGTATGAATGTTTTCTATACTGTGGTATAATTATTTTATACTTTTGAATTTTATAAATGTATGAAAATGCGTAGGAAACCCTATGTACGCGTATTTTTGGGGTTTAATTAATAGTTTATTCATTTGTAACTTATATTTTTTTGTGGTTTAGGAAATACAGTAGCTAACTTGTATGCAAATGATGTCATATATGCTGTGTAGAGCTTGGTTCAATGTTATAATGTATATATTTTAATATACTTGCAATTTTCTAGTTATTAGAAAATTTGAACAATGATAGGAAATCCATTACATGTTGAATTGCGATTTTGATTATAGTTGAATGATGATTGTTGTTTATACGTTGGTTATTATTATGCAATGTTTTTATGTTAAGGAAAAATGTAGAAATTACATAAGGTCATGTAATTATTTTTCCTAATGGAAGTTCGTAGGTTGGTAGAATTTGAAAGAGTTCTCACTTAGAACTTAAAATTTGCACAAATTAAATTAATTAATGATAATATAACAATTGTACATAGAAGTTGATTGGAAACATAGTGAACTTTTACTTTTATGTCTTTTGTTGAATTATCATTAATTTAGTTTGTCTTTGCTGCAAAATTAAATATGTGTGTTACTTTGTAAAATGTGCTAGTATTGATTCTGCGTTTATTATGTCAATGTGATATAGTAATTGATTATGGTTTCAACATCTAAGACCATTGTGGCTGACCTCAATAAGGATGAGAAGTTGAATGGTGACAATTATGATATTTGGCACCGAAAGGTTTAGTACATTCTTGAGGAGCAAGAGGTTTTGGAAACCCTCAACCATATTATGGATGAACCTGAGCATGAAACTTCAGCTCAACATAGGAGAGATTGAGAAGCTTATCAAGCTTGTAAAAAGAAAAATAGCATAGCTCGCATCACGTTGCTGAGCTATATGCAAGATGATCTCATGTGTGAGTTTGAAAGTTATGATAAAGCTCAAGATATGTGGGTTGTCTTAAAAGATAAGTTTTGGGGTACATCTGCTACTAAGCTGAGAAGACTCACCATCAAGTTTAACACATTCTAAAAGTGCCTAAATGTAATGATGAGGCAGCATCTTCGGGAGATGTCAAACATGATCTGTGAGCTGAAGTAGGCACGTCACTCCCTTTGCGATGAACAGCAAGTTCAGGCTGTTTATGGTGATTGTGTTGACATTTTGTATGGAACAGTTTATTATGGTTCAAGTCATGTATCAAATGGTTTTATGGTGTTAGACATTGACTATGATCAGTACAATGTTAATGTCGATGGTTGTTTTTCTTTAATTGCATCTTCTAGTAATGTTGAGATTGATGCAAGTACTTGGCATGCTAGATTAGGCGACATTGGATTGTAAAGAATGCAAACATTAGCTAGAGAAGGCCTTTTAGGGTCACTCACTAATGTTAGTATATCCGTATGTGAACATTGTTTAGCGGGAAAAACAACTAGAAAACCATTCGGTAAATGGACTAGAGCTGAATTTCCATTGCATCTCATACATTATGACATTTGTGGTCCTTTGAATGTGAGGGCAAGGCATGGAGCCTCATATTTCGTCACTTTCATAGATGACTTTACACATTTCGGTTATGTCTTTCTGATCTCCCATAAGTCGAAGCATTAGAATACTTTAGATGATATATAGCGATGGTAAAGAATCAATTGAACAAAACAATAAAGGCATTGAGAACTGATCGTAGATGTGAGTATCTATCGGAGCAATTCAAGGCTCTTTGTGATGAAAATGGAATTGTATGATAATTGACTATTCCCGGTACTCCACAACAAAATGGGGTTGATGAGAAAAGGAATAGAACCCTATTGGAAATGGTTATATCTATGATGGCGCAAGCAAATTTACCTATCTCCTATTTGGGAAATGCGTTATTGACTGTTGCCTATATACTTAACCGAGTGCCCTCAAAATCAATCACTTCCACCCCTTATGAATTATGGAATGGTAGGAAACTAGACTTGAGTAGTCTACGTCCATAGGGATGTGCAGCTTATGTTCATGACTCTTCCCATAAATATGGTAAATTAGGTCATAGAGGGAAGAAATGTATTTTTATAAGATATTCTGAACACTCCAAAGGGTACGTATTCATAGGTGAACAAGTTGATGAAAATGTGACTGAAATGGAGTCACGAGATTGCACGTTTTTTGGAGAATGATTTTCCTAATAGAGGTGAGATTGATAAGAACTTTCAATTATATGAGATAGAAAATCCTGATAACACACCCACTGATATTGTAGAGGAAATGAAAATTCACCTTAACATGCAAGACCTAGTGAGAGTGTTGCATCGCTAACGAATTGAATTCAAGAGTTCAATTGTGTAAAAGTAATCGTAAAAGTATTCATCGTCGTCATTTTGAGATTAAAGTAAGCATTTATGATTGCTCATAATGATGATGCCGAGCCTAAGACTATTCAAGAGGCTCTCTCATCCTCTGATAAGGAAGAATTGAGAAAAGTTTTAGAATATGAGATGGAGTCAATAAGGGCAAACCATGTCTGGGACTTGGTTGATCTACCACCCAATCATAAGGCCATTTGAAACAAATGGGTTTTCAAGATTAAGTGAAGGGTGGATGGATCCATTGAAAAGTATAAGGCTCGCCTTGTAGTGAAAGGTTATACTCAACAAGAGGGTATAGACTATGAGGAAACCTTTTCACTAGTTGTAAGCTTTGCCTCAATATGCCTTATTCTAGCCATCATTACACATTTGGACCTTGAATTATATCAAATGGATGTAAATATGACATTTCTCAATGGAGAACTAGATGAGGAAATCTATATGAAGCAGCCAATAAGTTTCGTAGCTAAAGGTCAAGAGCATAAAGTTTGCAAACTTCATCGCTTAATAAATGGCCTTAGACAATCATCTAGACAGTGGTATCTTCGTTTTCATTGAGCTATAACCATTTTTGGTTTCGCGATAATCGAGGAAGATTATTGTGTATATGTCAAGCGGTCCGAAGATAAATTTGTGATTTTATCACTTTATGTGGACGATATTCTATTGGCTGGAAATGACAAGATTTTGGTTATCATCATAAAAGAATGGTTGTCCTCCAATTTTGAGATGAATGACATGAGAGAAGCTGCTTATATATTAGGAGTTAAGATTGAAAGAGATCGATCAAGGAAACTTCTTACTTTATCACAAGAGTCTTATATTATGAAGATTCTTAAACGTTTTAATATGCAGCACTGTAATCTCATTGATACCCCTGTCATGCAAGGTGAAAGCCTAAGTACTGAGTTGTGTCCTAAGACTCTATAAAGAATTAAAGCAATGGAAACTGTTCCTTACGCTAGTACAGTCAGAAGTTTGATGTATGCTATGATGTGTACTCGACCCGACATATGTTATGCCGTGGGATTGGTGAACCGATATCAATCAAATCCCGATTAAGCATATTGGAAAGTGGTGAAGATGATTCTAAGATACTTGAAGGGCACCATGAACTATTAACTTTGTTATCAAGGAAGTGATTTACGCCTATCAGGCTATTCAAATGCTGATTAGGGTGGAGACCTGGATGAGCGTAAATCAACTTCTGGATATGCGTTCTTGCTCAATGGAGGTAATTTCTTGAAATAACAAGAAACAGACATACACGGCATTATCTACTATGGAGGCAGAATTTATTGCATATTCTATCGCAGTGCAAGAAGCAGTATGGCTAAAATGTTTCTTGGAAAATTTAGCCATTGTCACTAAAGTTCCAAGACCAATGACAGTTTATTACGATAATCAAGCAGCCATTGCCTATGTGAAATATCCCAAGTATCATGGAAGGACGAAGCACATTGACATAAAGAACAACTTCATCAAAGATATTATAGTACAGAAAGAAGCGATTCTGCAATACATTTCAACCAATAGAATGGTTGCTGATCTATTTACGGAAGCTATTCCTAGAGACATATTCTTGACTCATAGGATGTCACTAGGATTGCGTAGAATGTGATATATGTTATTGTAGAAGATCATTGGTTTATGTATTTATAGACAGATGTATTGTACTTGTTTATTTATTAGTGATTTGATGTTTTATCAATAAGTACAAATCCACTATGAGACTAGCATTACACACATATATTATTGAAAAGTATGTCAGCATGCAATGATTAGCTCACTCACATGAGCAATCGCCTCAAGTGCTTTAGATAGCACGTTAAGATGAGACGTTATGTACAAATAAATGCTGAAGAGCAAGTCTAGTACATAAAATATGTCGCATTGATTGGAGTCAAGATGAGGTCTATGATTTGTTTATAACAAGACCGAACATGATAGTCCCACAATCATGTATGCTTGAAAGATGCCAAATGCGATTACTTAATTAGACGTTATAGAAAGCAAGTTGATATAGCACTCGGGCTAAACATGAGTACGTGAGAAGCACATGACTATGTTTAGGCTAAGATCTGTATAGTGGATATATTTGATAAATGACATACGCTCTTATAGAAAGAGTAATCCACTATAGCATGTAATTCATACTACATGTGCATTGTACGACCAATAATGGAAGATGAGTAAAATTATCCCTATTTACTCATCGTGTGAGCTCTTAAGGTAATTTATAATTTACCTTAATTTTGTGTCCTATGTTACTTCTGACTATATTCTCGAAGTGAAAGATCAATGTTGCTACTTTAGCATGTTATCGGCGGTCATGAATAGATAATGGCCTTGTGGGACGTGTCTAGGAAAACAGTTATTCTGAAATAGAGAGAGACATGAGTGCGAAGAAAGACTATTGTTGTTTTACATCTATCACATGTATTTATTGGTCGACCAATTATATCGCCTTATGTGGTTGCAGATATAATTGTAAATACATGGTGTGTTTTTTAGGATAGTCAAGTATAGCTTTTAAGGGATAGGTATACTTGGATTGATGTAATAAAATATGTCTGGGGAACTCTAAGACATCGATTGTTCATTTCTTTTTGGGGTTGTAGCCATTATGTCATCCCTAACAGGTGCATAATTTAAGCTCTCAAGTGTAGGTGTACTCACTAGTCGCACGGCTTACTTGCCAGTATAAATTGTTCTGTGAAGTTGATAAATGTTGAATGCCTTGCCTTATATTCTTGATAGAGAGTTATCAAGCCCATCATGTCCGAGTGGGAGATGTTGTAATTAAAAAGGTACGTCCATGATGGGGTGCTAGACATTATTGAAAGGGTATGAAGTGAGAGGTATAAAAACCTCTTAGAAGACAACCATTGATGGTTGTTGTTGGCAAAAATACGTTTAGAGAGAACGTACACTCCTTTCTCTCCCTTTTTTTTTTCCATCAAGGCGTTCCATTTTCATCTTTACGAAAACAATCGGCTTTTACGTTGTGGAAATCGGGTGCTTTCTTCGTGATATCATCCAGACCAACGTGGAGTAATTTCGCTCGTGATTCGTCCACAATTCAACGTTCGTTCCGGGGTTAATTGCTGTTTACGCATCGGAATCAGGTAAGTTGTCTTCCGCCGACTTGAATTCCAACAAGACTAAATCCTTTATTCTCTTCTGTCTGAAAAAAAAAAAAAAAAAAAAAAAGAAAAAAAAAAGCCAAAATCGACAAAGCTTTTCATATTACCTAGGGCTATCGATGCGCCTCCAGCCAACGAGTATGCTATATCGACAAAGTCTTCGGAAACCTTGAGTGATGGGTGGTAAAAGATGTATATAAAAAGCCAGAATAACAAAAAGGCAATTTGAGTGGATTATTTATCGGTGTCGTGGAAAAAAAATTGGTTATGAAGGTGCCATTGGAAACCAACATTAGGTTATGCTCTCTCGGGATAGTGGGGAAAACGGAAAACTTCAATCCAATCTACTTTGTAGGTTTGTCTCCTCCTTGAATCACGAATCCATCATCGACATCTCCTCGAAGTTAGCCTGATGAAATATTATATTCAGAGTTGCTCACAATTTAAAGGTGGAGGCCAACATTAGGTCATGCTTACAAAGAAAAATCATGAGAAAGGGAAGATTCGATCCAATCTACGCTGTGTGTTCGGAGGGGGAATCTTCAACCCTGCCTTTTTTTTTTTCCGGTAGAGAAAGTCGTCAATGATGGCACTATTAGAAAATTCGATAATCGACTTACTCCTCCAGGTGGCCAGCCGGTAGGCGGTAGGTGCAGCGTTACCCTGTGGCGGTGACACATTATGGGGATAAGACGGAGGTCCTCTAATTTATTTAGTATCAGTTTTGACAAGAGGGAGAAAAATTAATTTCTCATTTATCTTAGCAATAATATCTTAAAAAATATCAGATGAAAGGAAAGAAACATTTCATGGGAGAACTTATTAATTACATTATCAAATGAATGCATCGTCTGGTATTTTGATGATATTTCATTTTTGCTTGTGGGTTGAAATCAAAACCCCGGCAGAGTAGCTTCATCGTCCAGCCTTGCGTTCGCTGCATGTGGGGATGTTGTGCCTTCTTTCACCCTATAGTTGATATCTCTCTATTATCAGGGAAGAGATCACCATTTGAGGTGCATTTGTGAGGATTAGGGAAGCTTCTTTATAAAGCAAGCAATCAGTTCAAAGTTCAAAGTCGAGAGGTTTCACTATTGGCTTATATCGGCTAAGATCAAACCAGGTACAGAGAGGTTGGAAAGAGACTCTCAATTTTAAAGCCAATGTGGCAATCACAGATGACTTTTTTTTTTTTTTTTTTTGGTCGGAAGGAGGACTTAGATTATCATAAAAGAGAGTAATTACAAGTGGCACAACCAGCAGCTAAAGCATTAGAACAAAGTAAGGTAATCAAAAAAGAGGGCAGCCAGATGGCCCAATCTTGAGAGAGGACCCGACAAGGGAGTGACACCATAGAATAAACGAAGCCACCGATGATGGCAAGAGTGGACCCGACAAGGAGAAAATTCAATGGTTTTCATAAAAGGGAAGAGAATTTGTTCCCAAAAAAAAATCATGTCATGAGTCATCTAATGATGACGATGGTATCATCCAGAGATCTAAGTTTCTAGCAAAATCAAGTTTAATTAGGTATGAAAGCGAGCTAAAGAATGACAAAGGCTTGACTGCAGCTTTTTCCTTTTTTTTTTTTTTTTTTTTTTTGAAGAGCTTTTTCCTTTTCAAAAGTCGGTTGGTGATTTGATCACTCTTTTCGAAAGGACAAAGACTATCATGTGTTGTTGTTCGTTTGACTACACAACTTCGGCTGCATTAGATTAATGCCGAAAAATTATGTCAGTGTCATTATCAATCTCTCTTCCTGACGAAATTCCTTTCACCAGAAGATAATATTTGATTTTCTATCGAATCGTGTTCCGTGCCAATTCAGACAGGAAGTGGCACGTGTAATCAAGAATTATAATTAATTACTCTAGAAGAAAGCAAATGCAATTACCGGAAAGTTAAAATGCAGGAACTAGAAAGTCAAGTCGATAAATTAAAAGATACATAACTCGTACTGATGATCTTGTATTCCTTCTACAAATAATTCAACGGGGCTTATATAACCCTATTGCAAGACGTAGACACTCCTAAGCGGTCGATATTCAACTTAAAGGTTACAAATCGCAACTCCGTGATCTTAGGCTCCATGGACAAATTCAATGATCGCGTATTTACCTTATCCATATGCTGTAGTGAAATCAAATAACACACTTCCACAATGTTGGCATACAAAACTTGATTCAGTTTTCAAGTAATATGTCAATGAAATCTTCATCTTTGTGGTCTTGGGTTCAAATCTTATTGGAAGTGCTCCAGAAGTAAAATCCTGAGTGCAGTAGGCCCGATGTCTGGAGTGCCTCCTTTAATATCACTTGGAGTGGTGGATCAACTGAAATGCATATAAACTGGCTAGGACAAAAATTTAACACTATGATCGAAAAAGAAAACTAAAAGAAGAAGCTTCAACTACATTTTTGTTTTTTTTTTCTTGACGAGTGGAGGCGACAACGTGAAGAAATATGAAAGATGGTAACAAAAACTGATTTGGAAAAGTTTACGAAATTGTAAAAAGATTTACAAAGATTAAAGTAAGTTATCATATGGATTTGGAAGTTGGTTTCAAGTGCCAGGTCTTTCTGTAAACAGAGCACCAGGGCCACCGGCCCATTCAAGTGAGACCGATAGCACTTTGCCTAAGTCCATGAATCAAACGGAACCATATAGCATCGGCAAAACAGGAAAATCAATGCTAGTTCTTCGTTAGATGGTTGTGTCGGTTGATCTCACATGTACCGCAATACAGTTGACAGACTCGAGATAAAATTAGGCAATACAGAATGACTTGAAATTCGCGGCAGCAGCCGAGCATAATTGTAAGAACTCAACTTCAGCATGGAATAAAAGTTGAAATATTGAGTTAGTAAGAATTGAGAGCTTGTAGATCTGAGTAATATGAACTTCAGTTAATGTTTGACATCACAAGTTCGGATATGCAGGATAATAATTACCTTTTCATTCTGATGTATTTTAACCTCATCCTAGATATCAAAAATCCAAAATTATACCTACTACTATTCATTTTACCTTAAACTTGTTATTTTTATTTTATTTAAGCCACATGGGTGCCAAGTCAACACTGTTTGCTTTCCGGCATCCATGTAGTCAGATCTTTTAACAGTTTTCAGTAACAAAACTTTAATAGGAGTAAATATATTACATAGATATAAGTTTGAGATTTTTGTTATTAGTGAGCATGGTACATGACTTTTTCCCTTTATTGTTGTGGCTAAACAACAAAAGCCGCAACTGAGACTGCAAAATTAATGGGATGGTTCTTTTGTTCTTTTCGACACTTCTATAAAAATTTGATGATTTAGTAGAATAATTTAGATCTAATTTCACTTTTCTTTTTCTTGGTAAATAATTTAACTCTCCTTTGGCACAAGCGAAATGATGCTTAACATTTTGACCAGTGGTTGGATAATATGCAAGGACAATAATTCATTCAACAGAGTACTATTTAGCTCATGACAGTAATTAGTTATATCTATCAAATCACATGTTTGCTTCAACTGATATATAAGATATCATTCAACATAGCATTATTTTTCTTTTGAAAAAAAATACTATTTTGAGAAAAGTTATTTTAAAAATCCTAGATGATTTACACTTTTTCCAATTCAATCATGAACGTTTTAATTTTGCTAATTGAGTTCTTAATATTTTTATATTTTGCCAGTTGAGTCCATCTAACTAACTTTAGCTAAAAATCACTAACGCAAACCTCAGCCATCTTACCTAGCACATCCAATGGTCAATTTTTTTTATACTATTTTAGCACTTTTTTGAATATATTTATTTCTTCTTCTTCTTCTTCTTTCTTTCTTTTCCATTTTTTCCAAGCCCAATGAGGGTCGAGTGGCCAACCCTAGCTATGAAGCCCTCATCGGACTTGGTTGAAAATAAAAAAAAAAAAAAAAAAAAGGAAAAGAAAGAAGAAAAGAAAAAATAATAATCATAAAGAAATCTTTAAAAAAAATTATAAAAAAAAAAATTGTCTACATGGCGTGGGTTGTCCAATGAGACATCATAAGCATCCATGTCAGTGATTTTCAATTAAAATTGACCACATGAGTTCAATTGACAAAACTTGAAAATGTTTAAAACTTATTTGACATAAATGAAAAGTTCACGATTGAATGATAAAAGAGTAATATGTTTAAGACTTTTTGGATAATTTTCCCTACTACTTTGCTAGTTAGTAGGCAAGAAAATTTTGAAGTAAGAGAAGGCAACTTTTGTGTTATTGATTAAAAGGGTCATTTGTGTAGTATGTATACTATGTCGGTTCTAGGTATTTCTAATAGATAATAAGAGGCTAAAAGATCTTCAGATCATTGGCATTCTTTTTCTTTTTCTTTTTCTTTTTTTGGATCAGTTCTACTTTGCTCATATTCTAACTCTCTGAGGTTCTACTCTACTCTTATTCTAACTCTCATTCTCAGACTTTTGCCTTGCCTCCTTACAAGGCATGAGAATCGAAACCCACTCCTGAAAACTAATTCGTCCCCACCCCAACCCCCAAGAAGGTGGGGATTCGAACCCCACCTCCCAATAAGTTCTACAAGGATCAACTGTCAAGTCGCTAATGGGAATACTCAAGTGACGTCACAAGCTAACTAGTAGTCTTATGAAATTACTCAAGGAGACTTCAGTACCATCTCTTATTTACTAGTCACAGCTACAAAACTCGACTCCTATCCTAGGCAGCCCCACTGCATCCATTGCTCATCAGTGTCCTCATTGATTCAAGCCTTAGCTCTTTCCCTTGAAACTTTGTGGCTGCATGGGAGTAGTCCCCGAAGGCGTACTTCTCGGGTACAGGAGCTTTGTCGCTGGCAAGATGATGGCATCATCCGCAGGATTGTAGAACGTGGCCACAGAGAGCCGGCAACCATTCTTCTCAACCATGACACGGTGCAAAACGCTCTTGTACTGCCTATTGGTCACCACCTCGAGTTGGTCCCCGGTGTTGACGCATATGCTGGCATAGTTGGACCGCAGGATCGGCACCCATTGCCCCTCATGGAGGAACTCAAGGTCCGAGACTCAATCATCCTGAAGCATCACAATGATCCCACCTGCATCGATGTGTTCCCAGAGCCCCCACAGTCTCTTAGTGTAGGGGCATTCCGGGTATTTCGCCACCTTCATCCCCACGGAAGGCCCATTTCTCCCTGAGAATGCCCTCTTTATGTGGTCCTTGTCTAGGCCAAGGTTCTCACAGATGAGCTCTGAGAGCTTCTTTACTAGCTTTATCACCTGAGTGATGTACTAGTCCATTACCGCCTAAAAGGAATATTGCACGGAGGATTAGTCAGTCCTTTGGGTAAACATTATAGATACTAAGGCAAGTGGACTAAATTGATCTCCAATGCAATATGACGAACTCTAAGCGACTAATCTGCCAAATCACCTTTCAAACCAGTTCGGTATATCTAGGGCTTAGTCTCTTTATTGATTACTTAGTCACTACAGCAAGGTTGGATAATGAAAGTTCTCAAATGATCAGGAGTTGTAAACTTACGATTGGGATTAATTTTCTCACGCACCGAAATCGTTCGAGAGGTTCGGGAAGTCCTCAATGTTCGACTTCGGGTAGTGCCAGATGAAGAAGGGCCATTCCTAGTCTAGATCAGGTGTAGTACTATTGGCATGTTTTAAGCATTCAAGCAGTTTCGACACATAGAAAGTTGCCTTCAAATTCTCCTCATAGTGGGTGTTGACAAAACGCTTCACTTTCTTCATCAGTTTAGGATCAACACCATGGTTCTTAATTTGTAAGAAAAACATCATCATCATAATCATTTCTTAAGATAAGAGAGTGAATTGGGTTGATAAAAAAGATTGAAGTTCGTCGATGATGACGATGAATCACAAACTGTTACCTTGAAGCAACCCCATTTCTCACAAGCATGGTGAAGTATTGCCAATGTTTTGCTCTGTTCTCACCACCAAGCTCACTCAAATCTATCATAGGAATTTCCATGATTTCGCTTCCTCTTTTCTTTACCTCTGAACTCTCTATGACAAGTTTATTGAGATGGTTGATGGTGAGCATATACATATATAGGGTTAGAGATGGGGGAAGTTCAATGAATTTTTTGCCTACATTTTTTGAGACTTTTATGGGAAAGACAAGGGAAAGAAAAGGGTCTGGGCTGGGAAAAATACTGGGCGTCATCGTCGTACACAAGAGTGATTTTGATAGAAAGGCAGGTGGTTAGTCAAGAGTTGATCACCTAAAGCAACATGCTTGGTTGGATTCGGGAAAAGGACTCATCTAAGTGATCCTAAGGAAAAAAATGAGTCATGATCCAAATCCCGCTATAATGACAAAAATGCTTTAGCAAATAGATAGGTTATGAACTTATTTCTCATGTCTATCATAAAGAAAAGCACTGTGGGTGGTCTTCTTTAGTGTTGTTGGGACAGTTCATTCAATCAAAGTGTTAGGGCTCACTTATTCGGTATTCATGCTTCGGTGTTCCAACCCCTCAATTGACACCTTTCTTCAGTTGGTTCAACCCAATTTAATCCAACAACAGTGAGCTCCAACAATTGTTAAAGAGCCCAACATAACTGGGTTAAGAGATAATTGAGTATGCCACGAATTATTAGGATATCGAATATGCCTTGTAGATGGACCTTTATGCTATGACCAATGCCTTAGACTCTAGTTGGTCGTATCTATGTGAGTTCGTGTGTTCTATGTCTCGTAAAACAAGCACTCTTCTTTCCGAGAAAGTATCGGGGAAAGCTCCACTCCGTTACAAAGTTCACCAAAAGGTCGATTTGCATCAAAACAGAAGTTCCCAAGTGTTATGTCCACTATGAGTGAATCAATCAAATGGGACCTCATGCAAATCAATCAAGTGGTCGGGATATCCTTTGGAATGTTTGGTGTCGATTAAAATCAAGACTTTTCTTCTCCTTCTTCTTTTCATATTTTTGACATTTATCGGGATTTCACATAATGAGTCGGATTTGCAGCAAATCGGGAGCTACCAAGTGTCATGTCAATGTGAGTTTGTTTTTCATCTTCCACCCATTGTTTGTATTGGATTTCGGAAGAGCTTGTAGACTAGACAATGATTGAACATCTAGCAGGGTTGTTGAGTTTGGAATTATGACCACAAAGCGTAAAATCAACCTAAGAGCATATGGGAAAGTAGAATTATGTAGGATTAAACCACCAACTTGCACCTTGGTTCATTCTTTTCAAAACTTAAATCGTTGGGCAATCCACACATTAGAAATTTGCACTCGGAAAAAAGTTGGTGATTCCCTAAATGAAGGTTACCTTGCTTTCTAATAATAATTATTATTAGCAAAATAGACATGATTTAAGGGAGAAAAATTATGTTTAAGAAAAGTGACTTGACAATGAGTTGCGCTTTTTCACTTCTCATCCAGCTCAAACACTTTTATTATTTATTTTTTATAGTGTATTGTCCATCTTACCCATCGCTTTTTCCTCCTTTAAATGTTGTACTCCACATAGTCAAATGTAGGGGCCATGTGGGATCCTTTTTGAATTTATTTCTTCTTTTTCTTCCACCTTTCTTTTTCTTGTCCTCACTTGTGTTGAAGCGTATCCTCCAACACCTCTATGCACACCAGCAATTGGGCAATCTCACAGCCTCACAAGCTTCCTCTCTACCTCGCCATCGTCCCTTAAAGCTCTTGGAATGTCTAGCAAAATCCCCCTATGCTGGTATGATCTTCCTCTTGATATAATTCTCTATGTTGATCTTTTGATTATTGCGATAATTTGGTTATATTCAGAATAGAATGATCAAGGTGCTTGAGCTCATGACTTGATTAGTGTCAAGCCTTTTGGCTTTAGTGGTGTATTGGAGGCTTCAGTAATGGTTTTGCCTTTGTCTTTGTCTTTTTGGGTTTTGGCATGATTGTATCTCCTGTAAAAATTCTCTTATGAGAAAATCAGGTAATGAATTTGAAGAACTATTTATAAATTCAATATCAAAACCAAATATTAAAAGTATGGCTTACCATTTTGCAAAAATCTGTTTTGATGCAATATTCAAGACGTCTTTTTGTAAAACATCTTTGGCTAATTTGTAATCAATTGTCAAGAGAAATTTTTAGTTTAATAAATCTCATTGGAATTTTGATATGGAAAAAACTAATTTCCTTTTGATTGTTGAGTAATTTTGCTGGTTTGAGTTCTAATGTTTTAAGACAAAATGGACAACTTGTTCTTTAGTATTCTTGACCTATTTAAGAATACCGTCATATCCTATATATGAAGCATCTGTTTCAACTATTTTGAAAGTAGATGGATCAGCTAGGTGTAAGCATGGTATTTCCTTAACATGAATATTTATTTGTTTGACAATGTTTGCATGGACTGAAGTCCATGGTGGAGAATCCTTTTGTAACCTTTACAAAGAATATTTATATTGGATAATAAATCTATAATATAATTGAGACTATCTAAGAATCTTTACAATTGGATTTTGTCTTTAATCTCATTCTGGAATTTATCAGTAAATTAGATTGATCTTTTTTTATGGGAATTATGGTGCCTAAACAGATATAATGACCTAGGAATCTAATTTTGGTCCGGAAGAGTGCAATTTTAGTAGGAAATACTACTAAATCATTTTGTATGATTATTTTTATAAAGGTAGATATATGTTTGAAATGTTGTTCTAAATTGGGGAGAAAACTAGTACAACATCCATGTAGGCAGGATGTAATCTGAATAATGATTGAAAATTTCATTCATGATTATTTGAAATTTGACGGGGTATTCTTGAGACTAAATAGCATAACATTCCATTCATATTGACCAAAAGGGACAATAAAAGCAATTTTATATTGATCATTTTTATTGATTTGTATTTGCCAAAATCCTAATTTCATGTCAAATTTTGAAAATATTTTTGATCTACATAATCTGTTTAACAAGTCCTTTTTGTTGGGTATTGGATACCTTATTCATCTAAAGGTTGTATTCAAAGTTTTATAATTAATAACTAACTTGGGAACACATTTTTCTAATTTAGTATTTTTATTGACATAGAAAACAAAACAGCTCCATGGTGATTGACTTTTCTAATGATTTTTTTCGTTCGAAGATCTTGTATTTCTATGTGGCAAAATTTTGAAACTTTTTGATTCATTTGTGTAGGATGAGCTTTTGTAGGTATTTTATTTTCAGAAAAATCTTGTTCATGAGATAAATCGACAATATGCTTTTTCTTTCCCAAAAAGCATTAGGTAAGGTAGAACATATAATTTTCTCTGTGTTTTTGTAGGGACGCTATGTTATCTTTGATGTTTGTTTTTAAGGATTTTTTTTTTTTTTTTATAATTATGAGTCTTCTTTTAAAAATTCAAGCTGGTTTTCTTTATCTTTTATAAGACAATTTATTCCTAAAATTGAATGTTCTTATAAGATAATTAGGCTTCTCATTTGTGATTTTGTTATAAAGGGAAATGTGATTTTTCTATTTAAATCATGAATTTCAATTCCTTCATTTGTTACTATAAAAGGTTGAATTAATTGTATGAAGGGTGTTTCTAGAATTACTTCTTGTATCATATTTTAATTAAAAAGAAAGGAAATTTTGTAAGACATTTGACTTTTTATTAATATTAAGTCTTCTAGCAATTTACATTTAATATTTAACTTGTCTCCGAGGCTGATTTTAATGATTCAGATGTTTTATCGAAGTATTTTGTTGGAACAAGGCTTTTTTTATACAATTAAGATGCATTTTGTATCAAAGAGTACTATTGTTTCAATAATAACTTCATTATTGATTTTTATCATTATGTTTATTATCCATTTAGAGGTTATTTCTGTTAATAGCATTAAAGAGTTTTGATTAGAAGTATTAGAAGTATTAATGATTTCATTTTGATCTTCTAATTTTGCTTTTCCCTTTGATGAGAGCTTTTATATTGGAGATTTCTTGTTTCAATTCTATTTTTGCAGCCTTCAAGGCTTGTATTTCTAATTTTTATTGTTTTATTTTACTTTGGAGATCATTAATATTTATTAGCCTAGACTAGTTTTTTTTTTCTATTAAGAATATCTTTTAGATTATAAGAAGTATTAGGTTTAGAAGTAATATTCATTGAAAATTGAAATCTATCTAAATATTCTATTTTGGCTTCCGGTTCATCAACGGTGTTGAAGAGGAATTCTTTTTCTTTTGTCAACATATTTATTTCAGGAATAGATTTATCAAGAGAGGCATCTTCATATTATGATTTTGTAGAGGTTTTTATTTCATTTATTTGAAGACATTCTTCTTCAAGAAATTCATCATAAGAGGTATCATCGGTTTCTATAAGGATGTTATTTAATTGGTATAAAGTATTATCATCTAATGAGAGTTCATTTAATCTTTTACTAATTCTACAATGTTTTGAAATATATCCTTTTCTACCACATTAGTAACATTTAAGATCTTTAAAAATTTCTTATTAGTTTATGGTCTATTTTGGTGTCTTCATTTATTTTTGTGAAGTTGTGATTTGTTACACTGATTTCTTTTTTTTTCTTTTGAAGGACAAGTTCTTTTGCATTTTGATTTTAACTTTTCATTATAAGAAGGGTCGTATTGGGCATAGAAACCTCCTAAACTTCTAAGAGATTGTTCTTCTTTGAGTTGTCTTTGTAATTTGATTTCATTACACATTTGTGTTCCTTATCTACAAACATAAGAGACTATTTCTTCATATGAAAGTAGATCATAACGTATTTAGTCACTGTATTCTTCTATAATCCTATCTCTAACTTGGTGACATATTATTTAGGGTAAACCTACTAAGAATTTTTAATACATACATACATGTGTGTGTGTGTGTGTGTGCGTGTGTGTGTGTGTGTGTATGTATATATATAATCGAAAGTGCATGACTTTATTGACGTCAAAGATGCTGGAGTAAAATTTTCTTTTTTCAATATTTTCGACCTTAGTTCTGTAGGAGCAAGTCATAAATATTTAGAAATAGAACCATCTGATTTGATTCATTCTCAATAGCCATGAGATGATCGTCTTAGGGTGATCCTTTTGTCGACGGATGCTCCTATTACACTCGTAGTCTCTGATAGATCCTTTTGTCATGTGACCCCAAGCAAGAAAATGCACAGGTTGCACAATTTCAGGCAAACTAAATCTAGACAAGATGTAAGCATCGCACAAGGGCCACTTAGGCTACGCATGGCAACGCTTCTCTTCCCGGGAAGAGTTTTTTTTTTCAGAAATGGTTCTTTTCTATTTCTGCTTCGAGGAATAATTTCTAAGTAAAAGAACCCGTTTGGTAACAACACAAAATTTCTACTCTTGGAATAGAAAAAGAATATAAATGCGTTTGGTAACGCGACAATTTCTTATTTGTATTTATTCATTTTTTATTCTTGTCGACGGATCGCCGCCGCCGCACGACCGCCGCCGCGGCCGGCCAGCCGCCGGAGGTGATAGTCGACGGCCGGGCAACCGCGACCGGCGAGTGGGCAGCGCGACGGCGGCGGGTGGCGGCGGTGGGCGCCGCGCCGATCGGCGGCGGGCAGCGGCGGGCGAGTGGTGGCGGCTCGGGCGGTTGACCGGTGGTCGCGGCAAGAAAAGGAAATAAAAGAAAATTAAAAAAGAAAATCAGCTTATTTCTAGAAATTGTTCTGTGACAAGAAGCAAATTTTTTTTTGCTTCTCATTTCTTCTCCAAATCTATTCCCGGGCTAACTTTCTATTCCGAGAATAGAAAACAACAGCGTTACCATACAGGTTTTTCTTTTTTTTTGTTCTGAAACGGGAAACCAAAGAACAGAAATTTTGAGGAACGAAACGTTGCCATGCAACACCTTAAGTTGTATGCCTAGGCAATGGGCCACCAAGGTTGTGTGACCCTAGGCAAGGGGACACCGGTGCCACCCGAACCTAAGCAATCGCACATCGAGTTCCTCTTGCTCCTCCGAGCTACCTCAATGAATCCCGGGTCTAAAGGTAAGAGACTATGAATAATGCAAAACCAAAGAGTAAAAGCAAAATTTTAGTTTATGAGGATAAGAAAGAAACTGAAAAAATTCATTAATCCTTAAGAGGAGCTTTTGAGAATGTTGTAAAGACAAAGCAAGGATGGTCTGTCTTTAGCTTTGGGCTTTTGCTAATGCTAGCTTTGAGATAAAATGGTTCAATATTTTTACCAAACACCACAACTTACTCATTAAGAATCATCTTTGATGCTTCATTCATTAAAGATCCAGGTTGCCGCAAAGTAATAGAGGAGGATGAATGGAGGTGACCATCCCCAAGATCAAATGAATTGCTTGAAATCCAAGCCGTAGTTTGTGTTGTCCTTCCACCACCTACAAAAGAAAAAGTGATTTTCCTGGGCGCTAACATGGAAGATCTAACCAAAAGGTGGCTCGGAAGCTGCTAAAACCTCAGGGGACCAAAATTCAGTGGCATAGGCTCATATGGTTGTGCCCTAATATCCCATAATTTTGTGTTTATAGCTTGTCATATTAAACAAGCTACAAACAAAAGGTAGAATGAAAGTAGTGGAGTTCTATTAATGGTGTAGGTTTGCTCTGTAAGCAAGACGATGAATCTTGTGATCATCTGTTATTTTATGTGTATTTTCATTTTTTGAGGCAGCTTTGGGATAGAGTCATGGTTTTGCTGCATCTAAATAGGCAAGCAGAGGATTGGCCATATGAGCTCTCTTGGGCTCTTCAATTCTTGAAGGGCGGAAGCTTAAAGATTGTCCTGATAAAACTAGCATGGTATGCCACTATATACAGCATTTGGAAGGAGCAAAATATGGTTCTTCATGGGCAAACCACTCTATGTAAACAAGGTTTTGGCAGGCAATTTGCTTATGGATCAGACTTGCCTTTGAAGCTTTAATAAGTGATGGAAGGAGAGTAGTGGATGATGAAGTTAACAATCTATATTTTAAATGGAGAATCCTGGATTAGATTGTCATCCGAGCCTTTGTGCTTTGTGTTTCCTTGTTCTTGTAGAAGTATCAGTTTTTCCCCTCAGCTAATATGTAATAAGGGACTTGGGCCATCAGGCCATTTTGTGATGGGATTTTTGGGCGTTGGGCTTTGTAATTTAGTTAGGGACTTTCTTTTGGATATTGGGGTTTTATGATTTAGGTTTAAGGTTGGGCCTAATGGCTCTTGGGTTTGTGAGGTTATCGACTAATTATGGGCTTGTATTGGGAAGGAGTCCTCCCATTATCTGGGTTTTAGGCAATAAAGTAAAAGAGAATTCCTGATCGACATTAGAAGTAAAGGTAAATGATACAAATGATTTCTGAACTTTGATCTATTGTACAATGTGATCCATGAAGTTTAAGTTTGCTCAATATGGTCATTGAACTTTAGTTTAATATGAAATATTGTTTATGAACTTTTAATTTGTTTAATGTTGTTCTTGAACTTTAGTACATGTTCAATTTAGTTATGAATTGTATGTACATGTTCAATATATCGCCTGGTGCAAAGAGGTGAGTTTTGAAGCGTTGGATAGTTTTGAATTTTCCTTAACTTTAAAGCCCATTTACACCAACTAAACTTTTAGAAGGATTAGTTTGTATAAGATCCCATGTATGGTTGACGAACAAGGCATTAAAAAAATTCATAGTGGGTCAAGCAAAATGGCCATAGAGTAGCACATTGATGTCCCTTGGGGAAAGAGGAGAGTGAATAAAATAAAAAATAAAAATTGGGTTTAGAAGTTCTAGAGTTGTCACGAATTTGAATAGGATGAGTGGGAAGAAAAGAAACATAAGTATAGGAGCTTGACATAGATGTAAAGAGGATTTGCAGGTATGTTTGGGAGGAATTCAATCAAGAGAGGAGTTAGGTTGGGACACGGTAAATGGAAGCAAGTTGGTGGGCAAAAAAGAGGACGGAGCGGGGTTGGGAGGTTAGGCTAGATAAGAGGAGAGAGGCCAAGGAGTTTGAGTAGGATAGGAGGAGAGAGCGTCAGAGGAGCGAGAAGGAAGAATAAATTAATTGAATGAAACAAAAAAAAAAAAAAATGAAGGGGCTGATACTAAACAGTGGGTTACAGGACAAAAAGTTGAAGGATTATATAAAAAGGAAAAATTCCTCTAATCAAGCCGATCATGACGGTGATAAAAGAACGACCACTTGATCAATCAATACAACAATAGCTTTTGTGATTCCATGTGTACTAAGAAATACCCATGGCACAAATGAGGCGCTAACTTGTGAGAAACACAATTAATTAAACTAGAACCCAAATAAAAAGTGGAAAGAATAAATGTCAATAGATGACATGATTGAGAAACGATTAATAGTGTAAGTAGTAACGAAGAGCATCAATCCAATCTGAAGAAAGCATATGAGCATAGATTAATAAGGATCAAGACATTTCGACTAAGTGTTTTACGTTCCGATGGGCCATTTTGAGATGGTTCCCTCCGTCCATGAGTTTGTTAAAATTTAATTTTGGTGTTACACAAATTTTCAATAAAACAATGGAAGCGATAAAAGTGTGTATGCACTACAAATTTAATTTTCATAGGAATGACTCAAGTAAACTGAGAGTAGTCATCAATGAATAATACAAAATATATGGAACTAAAAATAGATAAAATTGCACTCATCTAGACATCAAATGAATTATAATCAAAGGAAAAGATGTGCTATGACTAGCAAACTCAAAAGGCAATTGACGAGATTTGCCCCATGAGACAGGACTCACAAGATACTAATCTAGAACTAGAATTGCAAACATGACTCAAAACTTATCTATTAGGATGCCTAGGATGAGCATGCTAGTGAGTGAGTTAGTAAAGTAGAGGAAGCCATGATAGGATGCAAGTGAAATGACATCAAGTTAGAAATCAGATAAAGACCACAAGAGAAGTCAGATTGGTGGAGAGTTTTATCAGTTCATTGATCCTTCAAAGTAAAGAATGAACCTTTAAAATCAATAGCATAAGAACTTTTGCATCCAAGTTGAGTAACTAAGAGGAGATTGTGAGCAAGATAGGGACACGATACACGAGATAACGACAAAGATTGAGAGCAAGTGTGCAAAAGGAAAAAGACACAAATGGTCAATGAACTTTGACAATGATAATATTGCACATTTTCACGTAGTTTAGGGATTGGATTGAACATGTATCAAAAGTTTATGGATCACATTGGACAAATTAAAAGTGCAGCGACAACATTGTATATTAAATTAAAGTTCAAGGATTATACTAAACAAATCGAAAGTTCATATACAACATTACACATTAAATTAAAGTTTAGATGCAACTTGTTTCATTATTCATATGTAAAAAGACTTTACCAACTTGCTTAATAGGCAATAAACGACCATTACCAACTAAGACTTTTGTCAAATCGTAAAACAATTTAAGATTTAGGATTTTATAATATCATTGGTCGTGTGTGCTGATGCTTTGCTATCAAGATATTACATTGGATAAAAATCTCTCCTACCAACAAAGCCGAGATGGAGTTTGAGAGATCAATGGTGGTGAAGGTGTGGGTTCAATCGTTATCGATATAGTAGGCGCAATGTGTCTTGCCCGTTATAGATTTGATAAATAAGACAAGGCCTAAATATAAGAATGACTCCCTAGGTGAATGGGGAAACGCAGGGGTTCAAACTACCATGAAACTGACTAGAGGAGGTGGTGGAACAATCAGTATAGGGGCTGATAATGATTACACACTGGGCTGATCCTAGGAGGATTGAAAACCGATTGATCACGCACGAACCATCTCCCTTGTTTAGTATGGAAAAATGTCCACTTAATGTTTACTTTTCTTGAAAATCATTCGAGTAGTGGTAAAAAAACTAATCTCAATCATTTTTAATATTCAGTGCAATTAAAATTATGACCTTTATTGTTAATTTCTTCTATTGCATGAGAAATGAAAATTAACTATGCGTGATGTGTGAAAACTAGTTTGGTCTAATGTCTAGTTCAAGCATTAGCACTCTAAAAAAAAAATACAAAACCATCTTTTTTGTACTTTTTTTTATATTATTTTTGGAAATGTCGTGGTATTAGGTGCGAAAGCAATCGATCCATCAGAGGCATCAGATAATACAAATTCCATGCATAGTCCACTCGTTTAAAAGATTTAGATGGAAAAAGCTTATGTGGCGATGCACGTAGGGAGGAATTTGTTAGATAATTGCATATTGCGCAATCATCGGACTTATCTTACTCCCTTATAAAAATTATATTCATGATGGTGGATATAAAAGATAACTAATTAGAGAGCGGATGGATTTGACTCTATTTTTTTGAAAAAAAATAATAGGTTAATTGTCTCATGTTGGGTTGGGCGGCCAAAAACGATTGTTTTCCCAGGTCCGGTCATGGTAAAACAGATTTTTGACGCTTGTAGACCGATCCCGGTGACTTCCATCTAATTACCAAAGTATTCACCCCTGAAATAAATACCCACAACTACTATTTGCACTCAATTTGCACAACCATGTACTCAATTAAATTAACATAGAACATCACAAGAATCCACGAAATTCCTATTGCCTACTGTCCTAACCTACTGAAAATAAATAAATAATTAATTAATTTCAAAATTTAATAATTAATACTAAAAAACTCCAATTTATGCCCGTAATGCCTAATCAAGCCCGATAAGGGTCGGGAAAACTTGAGATGTATTTAATAACAAGATAGGCAATTCTCTAGCTAAGTACACTAACCACTTCCAGCTAATAATATGTGCAAGGGCAATTTCACTAATAATCAAAATAATCCATTCTAATCTAACCACCTAATTGCACTTAATTAAATCTAATCAACTTTTAGGCATAGATACAGCATCAGATGAGAGTTGATTGTGTGAGATTACTCACTTGATTAAAAGCAAGGACTAAGCTGATCATTATGTGACACGACGCTGGGTGTAAATTTAATTGATGACACCGCTTGGGCTGAAGCTCCAACTTAGGTCTTAACAAATTAGAAGCCCAATTGAGATTTTCAGACTGGCCGACCTAGTTAGTCACCGTTAAAGATGGGCTTAAGATGGCCAACACTAGGGGCTTCGGGCCGCAAAATCGGGCTTGTGGAGAGCTGGGAATTGAAGATGCCGAACCATGGACTGCCACGGGCTCATGGATCAAGGATTGATGACCTCGGGCCATTGCTGCAATCTGGGGCTCCTAATGGCTCACTCCTGGCCGAACTCAAATGTAATTGCGTCAAGGAGAGAAGCAAATTTTTCTGACGTGGTGGAGAAGGCAGCATCCGAGGGATGGGACTAGTTACCTTGTGGATGAACCTGTAGAGTCGGGCCGTTCATCATCTATGGAGGGACAGAAATGAGTTGGTGGAGTTGCCTGCGCTTTTCCCAATGGGAATCAGAGGTGAACCACCTGCAGTTTTGACGTGACTGCATTGGGTTTAGCCTAGATCCTGAAAGCTTGGTTTTCACAACCCACTCATTTTCTTGAATCTTGGAGTTCTTAATGTGAATTGTTATACTTATGAGTTGAAAAGAATCTATTTTTGGTGGTCATCAGAACCAAGAAGTAATTTATTCACTTATTCCTACGTGAGAGTACAGTATGAAATCAATCTAGAGTGGGGGCGAATACGTGAAGAAAATAACTTGGCAAATATATGCGATTAAAATAAATCCTGGAGGAAAAGGCTGAAGAAGAGAATAAAACACAAGAAATTGAGCCAAGTTTAACGGCAATAGCCTACTTCCTCTTCCCACGCTTGAACAGCTCTTCTTTGGTTTGATTCCACTGAGCATAACTCAACAAGAGATTATACTTTAGTGCAAACACTTGATAGTAGGATCACACTATTCACCAAGCCACCTTGGTATTTTCTCAGATTTTAATCTTGAAAGCTCTTCAAGAGACAAGGTGAGGCAGAAGGTAAGTCAGATTCGGAATTATAAATTACGCCGATCTTCTACTTTTTCACTGTCCATGATCTCCTTAAATACTCCTCCACTTCCAAACTAGCCGTTGAGAAAGCATCCCGGAGAATCGCCTTCCAATATACCCATTGGATAAAGCTTACTAGGAAGACTGCAGTTTCATGATATTAAAGGTGATCCCAATGATTCGATCGCCCATACAACGAAATTCTTGGTTTTCATATGTGCCATTCGCATAGAAGTTCTGTCTTCAAGATCCAATGACAATCAAATAGATTGAATCACCTCAAACCATCTTATGGAATCTGAAACTGATCACTAGCCGCAGAGTCATTGCATTTTCTGGAAGCATTGCCTTTTCAACTGACGTAAAGTCCGAGAGCATAGACTTTACACCCGAGTCCGAACATATTCGAGTCCGAACATATTCTTCTTCGAACAGATTTAGGCTTTAAGGTCTCGCACCCAGGCCTGGACCTTCAAGATGAAGTCCGTCTTTTTTTTCCTTCACTTCTGCATTTTAATTTGTCGAAGCAGACTACGTGTAACAAACTTTGATACTAAAGTCTGGCAGCCTTCAGATTTGAAGTCTTGAATCAAGTAAAATTTCGACTTTGAAAGTTCCAGTCCGCAATGTGCACTTTAACAATATCCTTTACATGTTCATCATCTGCATGGTCTATTACTCAACCATCAAATATGTTAATAGCCTTTGATTTATTTTGTTATCTTTCAAAACATCATAAGGGATTTCCCTAACACTACGAACCATAAATTATGGGTACGGGACTTGGTTACACTAGATTTCTAATGCCCTTTCGGTACCATTCTTTTAATTTCAAAATTGTTTTTGGCAGTGCTTGGATTGATTTTAAGTCATTTTCCTAACACGTAAGGTGATCATGCGGGTACACAAATCACCAATTTAACACCTGCATAAACAAAATAAATTACAAAAACTTACTCAAAGTAAGGGAAGCATCCGCAATGTTAAATTAAGACCCATATCAACAACCTCCATATGATTTCTAATTAACACGCAATTTTTTTTTGTTTTCACTTAATCAATGAAAATTCATGCAATATGCAATGCAATACATTAAATGTCCTAATTTAATGACATGTAATTTTAATTAAATGGCCAGAAAGAAATAACATGACATGCATTCAATGAATCTAACTCTTATGACGTATATGATATTTTTCTTTTTCTAAAAGAATAATTTTATCTAAATAATAAAACTAATTTAACCTATGACATTTTTTTTTTTTGTATTTTTTTCATGAAATTAAAAAATTTGGTGAAATGTGAAAATTACCTAATTAGATTAAGATCCTAATTAATTTATATTAGAATTAGGTTGAGCCAAATCCTAATTTAAACCAAATATTATCTTAACCTAAATAATCCTAAAATGCAATCTATTTGATAAAATACCTAAACCTATAATAAATTGAAGAAAACATCATCTCAATGTAAACTAAATGCAATTTCACCCTAATATGTAATGACGTGCAAAATGCCCTAATTTTACATGACATATGCATAATGACTTTTTTTTGTGTTTTCCTTTCTTCTTTTTTTTTTTAAATTTCCAAATTAATAATTGCCAAATAATTAAACATGCAGTCCCAAAAATAAACTAGCGAATTAAACCAATCATTTGATTTATTATTTTTGGAAAATTCAAATAAAATTCATATGAATGCAAACCCTAAAATTAACATTTCTTGATTTGACTTAAAGAAAACTAATCTAAGCACACCACAATAAATCAAGCAATATTGGTACCCAAATTGACGATCCATATCTCGCGTATGATCGAGTTGGCCAATTTCACATAATTCAATCATCTCGGGCGGGAGAGACTGGATGTATTGTTATATTGCGAATATTAGGCGCAATCGGATCGACAATCACTATTTCAAGGCAATTTCATCATGGAATTTCATTTCACATTAAAGGAATAATTACATTAAAAGATAAAATAAAATAGCAAAATAATAAACAAAATAAGATAAAGAAAATACCTAAACTTTTATTTTTTTTTAAAAAAAAAAAGAAAAGAAACGTGAAAATGGTTGGTGGAGTAGCGATATAGAGATCGTGGCAGGGTTCCAGAGGCACTGGAAGGAGGCGATTTGCTGGTCAGCAATGTGGGGCTTTGGGATCAGAGACAGACGACGCCGACTCCGGAGCGGGCGGCGTGGCAGGGACTCCGAGCGCGGGCAGAGCAAAGCTGAGACGGCCTGAGGCGGCGAGGCAAACAGGGAGCGTCGCGGCGGCACGGCGAGACCGGGCGGGCAAGGTCGCGGGTGGAGCAGAGCTTTGGATCTCCCGCCGATCACGAGTAGCGCAGAGCAACCCCGAGTCGTCAGTCACCGGGATCCGCGGCGTCGGTCCCGGCCGGAGGTTGCGATGAGGTTGCAGCGGAGCGCGACGGAGCAGGGCTTCGACCGACGTGGGCTCGCGGGTGGAGGTTCGGAGTGGCGGTCCTGGCGTGTGCGGCTGAAGCCGAGCGGCGGCGGCGGGCGAAACAACGACGGTGCGAGCAGCAAATACTACACTGGCAGAGACACTCACGAGGAAGATGAACAAAGAGTATGGGGCTTTTCTTTTTCTTTTTTTTTCTTCTGGTCTTGGTCTCTCTCTCTCCTCACGTCACTTTCAACTTTTCACTTTTGTGTACTTTTTTTCACTTATGGAAAGGACCCCAATTAATTGTACGTGACCCGTTTATAACCAAAAATTGTATCTTTGGGGTATATTTAATTTCTAATTTTGTTGAGCACGATACCCCTAAATATATCGCTGAAATATTTTTCACATATTCCATCAAGAAAATTCTTTGTGCAAAAGTGCATCTCTGAATATTACCTAAATATATGAAAATCTTAACGAAATATAACAAAAAAAAATAAAATAAAATTTTCCTAACTATATGCCATGTGATTATGATTTTTTATTTTACAAAAAATACCCCAAAATTTAGGTGTCAACAAACTGCCCCTATTTGAAGGTGAGCTTGTAGAGGTTGTTTTCAAAGACAAATTGAGACTAAAATTTTGGTTATGTTCATGCAATGAATGATTTTTTGTTGGAACATGAATTCTATTTTGATGAAAATTATATGATGCATGAAAATACTAATGAAAATGATAGATGAACCTACCTGAAATAACTTACCTTCGAGGAGGATAGAGCATTGAGGTAGTGGGTGTTACATGTCCAGACCTGGCATCATCTACAACACCAGAATATTAACATGACTTTGTGAAGATGCCGCTTTCCTAGGACCCGTACCATCTTACGGCTGCCAAAGATGGCAGAAAGGAGCTGCTTTCTCGTGACCCGCACCATTCTACAAACGCCCAAGACGCGAAAAGTTTTGCAAAGAACTCTTTCCCAAGACGCGTACCATTTACCTGGGCCGCCAGTACGGCAGAAAGGTTTTGTCTAGGACCCATACCATCTATGGTCGCTGAATGGGGAAATTGTTTTCTAAGACCCATCATTCTACAGCCACTGTTAGAGCACAATGTTGTCTAGGACCTATACCATTCTCTATAGCCGCCTAGACCGAGGTTTTGCTTGACTAGGACTCGAACCATTCTTGGTCGCCCACTTGCAATTGAAATCATCTGACTAGATCCGAACCATTTATCATTTTCATCAAATTGAATCGGAGAAAAATCTTTGGGGGACAACTCAATTGAAAGTCGGTATGCTTAAAAGGGGAATAGTTCGTGCAATGACAAATATTCGGTATGAATAGAGACATACTTACTCAGTGTGATATCTCTCGGTTCTTGGGATATGTCTTTTGGAATTTAGATATCCCTTGTGGAGGTCTTCTAAATTCATGGTGGAGGTTCCTAATATCATGAAACATTCAAAGGAACTTGAATTACCCGTCGACATGATTTAGAGCAAAAACTGATATGCATTCATCAAAGAGATAAGCAATCCGGTTACTCTAGAATGCACATTTCAAAATTCAATGAGATTTTCATCAACTCAATCGTGGTTCATGCATAATGACATTTGCATCACCCAAATTTCCAATCGAGAAAATTATCATTCAAGACAATCTTCACTCATGACATGGATTTCTAAGAATACCAAAAGAGACCTTCTTATAAAGGACTTTCACTCACCTCATTTAGAGGCTATTTTATGAGAATCATCTTGTCTCACTATCATCATACCAACAAGGGTCCAAGTATTTCGCAAGCGTATGACTTTACCATCCGAGAGGTCTTTACTAGGGACCGAATGTGGGCTTGGTCAATGGCTTAACAAAGGGACTCTTCAAGTCAAGGCAATTAAAAGAACAATTTGTGAATATCTCGCTACAAGTCAAGAACCCTGCAAAATGAGAATGAAATAATCTTGCTCGCACTTCTTCAAGCGATGCTTATAAACATGAACTGCCATGTTAATTCAAGTGCCCTAATCGAAGAGACTTTGCAATGGACGTAACATGGGCTAGGCTCATGGCTTGTTAGGCTCAAAGATGTGTAGGGGTCAAAGTTGATGATCATCTAGGCATTGCCACCGCTTTTCTTTTACCATCAGGATTGTCTTCATGAATTGTCCCATTGATTGTAAAACTCAACATTTGAACTCTTTGAGTATTGCTCCATTGGGATTTAATTTAGCAATGACAAGTATCTATCTTGACTTCTTTTCATTTATGGGCATTGGCCTTGCTTTTACTAGGCACACCGCTTTTTCATGCCCCTAGTTCTCTTGTTCATTTTTTTTCTTCACTTTTTTCATAGGCATTGGCCTTACTTTTACTAGGCACACTGCTTTTCATGCCCCTTAATTCTATTTTGATTTCTATGCATGTGTCAAGCAATTACACTTTGAATGACATTCAAACTTTCAAAGGTCTTCATCTCATTTTCTTACCTTAACCCTGGGATGATCACCAACTGGGTTTAAAAGAAATGAAATTGCAGTTTCAAGGGCTATGAAGGATGGGTGTATAGGATAGAGAAAGAAATGCTCTTCGTCATCCTAAGGCATAAATTACCATATGAATTCAATATAATAGCACGACTTGAAATTGATGCAAGTGAAAACAAGAAAATTTCAATCCATTTTCTTCACTTTATGGTGCTATCTTACCCTCCAATTTACCCCAATGTAGGTGGTTCTTGATAGGGATAACTTTAAAAAAATCTTCACAAGTGTATAAGGCTCAAAGTGGTTACAATAGATCATTGTGTTTGGGATAGAGAAATGAATTACTCCTCATCATTTCGGTCATCGTATGGCAGAGAACTCTTTACCTCATGATATGAAACTTTACATTCATCTCACAAGTGTATCAAGTATAAGTAAGGGACTTGTGTATAGGATAGGCTTGCCTTTCATCATCTTGATACATCTCATTCAGCATTCTTAAACATTGATGCTTCCATTGAGTTGTCTATCTTGATAAATCTCCACATGAAATTGGTGAGCTAAATCAATATGAAAATTTTCTTTCAAAAGAGTCTAGCAATTTACATAAAAGCGTTTGTAATCTCTTAAACAACAATTTATTACACAAAAAATGCTCTCATAAGTATGAAAAACATGATTTCAAGCATTCATTCAAGGAATTGTCCTACGAAGGGACTGTCTCAGCAATGGGTGTCCTTGGATTGCTCCTATTAAAAGGAACAAACACACAAATTGATCAATCGATGATGAAAATCCGATCTTTGATTTGATGAAATCTTGCTTTTGCCCCTGCAATAAACAACGTGCATGAATAAGATACTATGCAATGTTAGTAAATTCAAATTATACAACCATTTGGCTGGATCGGATTTTGTCTCTAATATAGTCACTACTAGGACTGAGTGCCCCCAATTCGTCATCTCAAGGAAAGAATGAGCGTCATCTCCCAACATTATTTATGTTCAAAGATCGAGATATACTCTTCACCAAAGATGGATGATCCTTCTTTAACTTGCCCTCATTTAATGGGCAAGAATGAAAATCTGTCTGCTACGTAAATGGAACACACTTTGTTTGGCTCCTCAAGATGGATATTTCAAGTAGTGTTGAGATGTGACCGACATTAACTTTAGAAACTTGTTGAGTAAGAGTTGAACCAACGGCAACCCGATGTGCCTTTTCGATGCTTTCTTATCGTCAAGAAAGTAATGCCCGAAACATGAAGTAAATGTCAGAAAATTAAACAGGGCTAATCTAATGCATGCTTTTGGAAATGGCTTGAAAATGATTTTTTTATATTTTGGATGAGGAAGCATGAAGAAGCCCAATCCTCATAATTCTCCTTGGATGATATTTTTTTATTGTTGGATATCGTCATCGGATGGTTTGGTATACCACATCATGTCCTCAAACAAAACTTGTAATTCTATTGATATTCATCAATCAAATTACATTATTGAATGTAATGCTCAAGCACAGAAGAAATTGAAATCAATCCCTAAAAGTGATAAGAATTCCCACGACAGGAAGGTGCACACCCTAATTAAATGAGAAAATGGAACAACTTAGGACCATGAATCATGTGTACTTGAATTCTTCACCCTCCTTGATCTTGTGAGGCGAACCCTTTAGGTAAGATATTTTTCTCTATATATGCTCACCGGTCTCTTCATGATGGCATTAAATTTGGCTACCTCAAGAAAATGATACGGTTCAAAAGTCTTCTTGGCTCTCTCCTAGAGTCACAATTTCTCATTGAAGATAGATCGCAACACTTTTGCTTGATGAAATTAACTCTTTTTGATTCGTCATTTTAGCTCCTCAATCGTGAACAGATGGGTGAGCGGGATCGTTCCATAATCACCTAATTCAAATGAATGGGAACAAGTAAGCATGGGGTGTAATTAGAAAGTCAATTCATGACAATGATCTAATCGATTTTTCCATTTTTTTCATTTATTCATGAAAAGTTCTTACAAGAAGGGCATTTCCTAAAATGAACTAGGAAAATAAAGATAGACACCCTAACAAGACCAAATTTCCTAAACATGAATTGAAAACAAATTCTCTAAAGTTTTTTTTTTTGGCGAACGATTCATTGCATGGCAATTTCCTCATTTCATTTTTAATTGACAAATGAATTAGATCAAGCGACTAACCTAGATTGTCATGGATGGACCAAAAGTAAATTGCATAGTATAGGGATGTAAGACTTACTTCGCCATGGAAAATCAATGGCAATCACATAAACATGCGCACGGTAAGTGGCTCGATTTCTACTCTATAAGGCTTATCAAAGTGGAGCCACAAGGATTATCGACTAGCCAGGCTTCCGAACTATGTCGGGTCCTCATGACTCCGGCTTGGTTAAAGAGCCGACTCGAGTCGCGGCATGCGGACCGAGGTGGGTACTCTTGACACCATGAAAGAAACTTCTCGAGATTGAGATGGGCGACTCCTACCACGAGCATGCGGTCGGAGTGGTATCCATCTCAACACCATCCTAAATGATCCCATTGCCCAGTCCGGCGGCAGTTGTGTGTGCAATAGTGTAGTGCTAAATGCAAGGCATGCACAACAATTTAAATCAAACAACACTTCAATAACTTATATTTAAAACATTCATCCCCAACTCCAACTCAAGACAAGGGTCAGCAAAGACTACTCCCTTATATCTCCCCATCCGCAAGACCATTTAACACCTTAAATGTTAGGGACGTACTGGGATCCTAGCTGCCAAACAAAACATTTTTCAAAGAAAAGAAAATTGGCCTAAGTCCATTAAGAGTTTTAACTCAAGTCCCCAATGGAGTCGCCAATTGTCGCTACCAAAATTTTCGGTGTGAACCACCTAGGTTTTGGCTAATCGATTGTTGCCTAGACTTAACTCAGCTCTCCAAGCCCATACCAATTCGCGACTTTCGATTCAAGTTCTTAACATGCAATTATTTTAATTGGGAGCGCCACTAATCAATTTTTGGTGGGTCGATTAGAAACCCAAGTAAAGTAATAGGAGATTTACTTTACCCTACGAACCGAGATTATGGGTATGGGGATTTTGTTACACTAGATTTCTCTAATGCCCTTCGTACCATTCTTTTAATTTCAAAATGTTTTTGCAGCAGTTTGGATTGATTTTAAGTCTATTTTCCTAAAATGTAAGGTGATCATGGTACACAAATCACCAATTTAACACCTAGATAAACAATAAATAAATTACAAAACTTACCTCAAAGCAACGAAAGCATCTCGCAATGTTAAATTAAAACCCATCAACAGCCCTATATATGATTTCTAATTAACACACATTTTTGTTTTGTTTTCACTTAATTAATGAAAATTATGCAATATGCAATGCAATATTAATTAAATGTCCTAACTCTAATGAAATGTAATTTCTAATTAAATGGGCCTAGCGAAAATACTAAATGACATGCATCTCAAATGAATCTAACTCTAAGGACGTGCATGATATTTTTCTTTTCAAAAGAATGCATTTATCCTAAATAAAAAAACTAATTTAACCTATGATTTTTTTTTGTATTTTTTCATGAAATTAAAAATTTGGTGAAATGTGAAAATTACCTAATTAGATTAAGATCCTAATTAATTTATATTAGGAATTAGGTTGAGCCAAACCTAATTTAAACTAAAATATTATCTTAACCTAAATAATCCTAAACGCAATCTATTTGATAAAATACCTAAACCTATAATAAATTAAGAAAACATCATCTAAAATTAAACTAAATGCAATTTCACCCTACATGTGCAATGACGTATAAAAAAAATGCCCTAATTTTACATGACATATGCATAATGACTTCTTTTTTTTTGTGTTTTTCCTTTCTTCCTTTTTTTTAATTTTCGAAATTAATAATTGCCAAATAATTAAACATGCAAACAAGTTAAAATGAATTAGCAACCTAAATTAACTGATTTGATTTTTATTTTGAAAATTTGAAATAAAATTCCTATTATGAATGCAAACCCTAAAACTACATTTTTTGATATTTTTGAAAACTAATCTAAGTAACATCACAGCAAATCAAGCAATATTGATACCCAAATTGACGAACCATATCTCGCGCATGAGATCGGGTTGGCCAATTTCACATAAATCACAAATCGAATCTCGGCGGGAGATTGGATTGGCAATTTTTTAAGTAATTGCGAGTCGGATTTTGGGAGCGAAAATTGGACTAACTGTCATGTCCCGATCCTGCGCACACATCCTTCTGACTTGGTCAATTTTATAATGCGATATCCCAGACTGTGTATTCCGACCTTTCATTTATTAAGCACATGATGCAGTTAAAATCCCTGCACAATAAAACGATGGGATAGGAAAAGCAGGGCATATATTTTCATATTGCAAACTTATAACCAAACTTTTATACATAACACAAACCAAAGCACTTCACAACTTGTTACTCTATCTCTATTCACATCAAAATGGAGATCTCAAAAGAAGATAGAATCTCAATCCATCCAGGCCGTACTCAAGGCCCCTCTCGGATATCTTCCTCCAAAATTCTTCTCCTCAAGTTTTACCTCCGAGTTCTCCTTCCCAGACCTCCTTCTTCAGCTCCTCATCGGGTCTCTGAATGATTTCCCAACCGGGATGACTACGTCTCGCCGAGTTCTACCCCACTAAGGCCCTATTAGTAAACCATTATACTATAGGCTGCCTAAACACGCATATGGCAGGGACTTACCTTACCTTAGATCCCACCTGCAAGTCAGTACAATTCACAATAGGCACCCATTTACTTCAAACAAATCGAACCAAGTTGATTACATGTCACACAAATCATTCTCCACGGAGGAGTATCTAAAAGCTAGGCCACGTGCATTCTCTAGGACCCATTCCAAGTCTCCGAGCCACGTGCTCGAACCTTGGGCCCACGTGCATTCTCTAAAGCAATCTCTTCGCCAAGGTGGTACATCGAGTCACCGAGCCACGTGCCCTTTAGATGTTATTCTCAAATACTGGACCCACGTGCATTCTCTAAGGCACTAGTTCGCAAAGGTGACGTGTCATAACCGAGCCACGTGTCCTTTTTACGATGCCCGGGCCCACGTGCCTTCTCTTAGGTGCTATCTCACCAAAGTGATGCATCAATTCACCAAGCCACGTGCCCTTTTAGATGCCATTCCGGAACGTCGGGCCCATGTGCATTCTCTAAGCGCACTAATTTGCCAAAGTGACGCATCGATCACCGAGCCACGTGCCCTTTTAGATGCCAAACTCTGTCACCGAGCCACGTGCATTCTCCGGAGGACATACCGAGTCTCCGAGCCACGTGCATTCTCTCAGCGAATTCTTCGCCAAGATGACATACTAAACCACTAAATTCACGTGCATTCTCTAGGTGATATTCCAATTCACCGAGCCCACGCATTTTCTTTCAAGTGATAACTAATACCCAACGATTTCTCAATCAAATAATTAACAATCAAGTCGATATGAATAACTCCTAAAAATTCATAATTAAATCAATTCCATACAAATTACAGCTCAATTAAATAAACAAACTCGCCACGACAATCAGCACGAGATTTTGGTCATCGGCTATCAAATCTTAATTTCCGGAAAAAATTAATTAATTAATTAATTTCGAAAATTAATTAATAAATATTAAAAATTCAATTTAGCACCAAATAAAGCCCAATTAAATAAACAGACTTCACCACGATCACCAGCATAAAATTCCGATCCTGTCATCCAGTTGAATTTCCGGAAAATAAATAATTATTTAATTTAATTCCGAAAATTAATATTTAAATACCAAAATTCCACTTAGGCCCGAAAAGCCTAATTGAAGCCCGATTAGGTCGGGAAAATCCCGGGCTGCCCTCAATAAATAGTAGACCATGTCTACTTGCTAAATACACATTCAATTTGTCTAATTCGCATCACAATTGACTAATAATTACTAATCTAATTCTAATCTAACCCCCTGTGTTTAATTAAATATAATCAGCCCCTAAGCATAATTAGAAAACTAAGCAGGGATTACTAAGATTACTCACCGGAATCGCGCAAATCAGATCAACTGACGGGGACAACACGAGGGTCGTTTCTTCCCAAAGCGACTCACGGACTGTCCGGAAACGGCCCAAAGCGGGCCCAGTCGCTGAAACCCACTCGTGGGTTTGCTGGTTCGACTGCAAAAGAGGAAAGAGATAGGGTTGGGGGCAGCAAGGGGTCGGGAAGGTAGGCGCGGTCGCGAGCCGCACGACCGCTCCGGCGCGCTCGTCACTCATGGAGGCTGAACGAGGCTGGACAGAGGTGGCAGATGGAAGCGGATGGCGCTGGACTGGCGTGAGGGGAGAGGATGGCAGCTCGGTGGGGCGGCACACGCGTGAACGGCGAGACAGCGGGGGCGGTGGAGCAGACGGCGGTCGGCGAGCTACTCCGTTTCGCTGCTTCTGGTTCGGCTTTTGCTTCGCTTCTGGGTTTACGAGCAGAAACAAGAAGAAGGGGGCTTTCGGTGATGGGGAGAAGAGAGAAGAGAGAGGAGAGATAAGAGAGAGAAGCAAAGTTGAATTTGATAAGGGGAGTGTTCGGTGGGGGGTGGACGTCCGCATGAAGGGGAGGGAGAGAGAGAGAGAGAGAGAAGAAAGAGAGAAGAGAGAGAGAGAAAAGAATTAAAATAATAACATTATTCTTATGTTTCTTTTTCTCTTTCCCTTCCCTTTTCTTTTGGTCTTCGATTTTCCTCCAATAATTTCTTTCTTGAAATTTCGGACTCATCAATAAATTAATAGACGATGAGACTGTCCTAAAATGAATTTTGACACGCCGAATATTCGATTCCCAAACCAATTTAAATTTCATGGTTAGAACCGATCGACGTGATTTTAGCCCAATCCAATTAATTAGGTAGCTTTAGGATTTTACTGCGCTTATCCCTTAACGGCTTCACCCAATAGGTTAGTTAACTCATGAGTGATCAGCTCCAAGAAAAGGACCATAAGTACGTCGACGAAATGCCCATTTCACTTTATCGAAAACAAGGTCGAATTTCAGGATGTCACACCGACAATCACTAATTTCAAGGCAATTTCATATCATGGAATTTCAATTTCACATTAAAGGAATAATTACACTAAAAAGATAAAATAAAATAGCAAAAATAATAAAACAAAAGTAAGATAAAGAAAATACCTACATTTTCTTTTGCTTTCTTCTTTTTTTCTTTTTTTTTTTTTCTGCAAAAGAAAACAAAAACAAAGCTGGTGGCCCGTCCAGGGGAGATCGCCGGCTAGGGTTCTCGTGAGGGCACCGGGAGCGGCGTGACGGTGGCACCGCAACGTGGGCTTCGGGATCAGCATAGGACTACGTTGACTCTGGGAGCGGGCGCCGCGTGCAAGGGACTCCAAGCGCGGCAAAAGCAAAGCGGAGACGGCGTCGGGGCGGCGAGGCAATAGGAGTGTCGCGGGCAGCACGGCGAGACCGGGCGCGCGGTCGCGCGTCTTCTGATTTCAGCGTCGGTCACGATTAGCGTAGAGAGCAACCCGAGTTGTCGTCACTGGATCTGTGGCATCGGGTCTACGATCGGAGGTTGCGATGAGGTTGGGGCGGAGCGCGACGGAGCAGGGGCTTGACCGACGCGGGCCGCGGTGGAGGTTCGGAGTGGCAGTCCGGCGTCGTGGGTGCAGCTGAGCGCAGCGGCGGCGCGGCGAAACAACGACGGTGCGAAAGCAGCGGCCGGCTCGCAAGGAGACACCCACGAGGAAGATGAACAGTAGCGTAGGGGATTTTCTTTTTTCTTTTTTCCTTCGGTTTGGGTCTCTCTCTCTCATGTCACTTTTCAACTTTTCACTTTTTTGTGTACTTTTTCACTTACGGAAAGGACCCCTCAATTAATCGTACGTGGCCCCTTTTATAAGCCAAAAATTGTATCTTTGGGGTATATTTCATTTCTAATTTTGCTTGAGCACGATACCGCTAAATATATCGCTGAAATATTTTCACATATTCCATCAAGAAAATTCCTCTTTTGTGCAAAAGTGCATCTCCCAAAGTGTATATTACCTAAATATATGAAAAATCTTAACGAAATATAAAAAAAAAATAAAATTTTCCTAAAGTATATGCCATGTGATTATAATTTTTTATTTAACAAAAAAATTACCCCAAAAATTTAGGTGTCAATAGGTGGCGCAGATGGAGTCAACGAAGTGGCGCCGCTTGGACTTCGGCTAGACATCTTGCTGGTTGATCGAATGGGATTCGGTCGATTTAAGCCGCGTGGCTTCGGTTTTCGTGTAGAGAAGCGGCGGTGGAGTCTTCGCGGCGTTGGAGTTGAATGGCATAAGTGGAGCGATGTCAACAAACGGCAAGGAGCACAATTGACTTGGATGCGTGGAGGGACCCAAAGGGGCGGTTGGACGTTGCTGCTGCCGAAGACCACGCGGATGAAGGCACGAAGCTGGAAGAAAGACGGAGCTGCGGCCAAGGTTTGCTTCAGTAAACTGCTCGGTTTTCTTCAGTGTGGCATCGCACGAAATGGGGAGGATGGAGGAGAAACAACCCACGGCAACTAGAGGGAGAGGATGAGGGAGAAGTGGGGCCTTGACTTGATATTTTGCAAAAATATCACCCAAGAATCAATCTTGGCCATGTATAAACACTTGGCCTTCATTAGTGCCATCAAAATGTTTATTATAACCTCTCAAGTGGTCCATTCTTGCTAGGGTGAGGGGATGTTACGAATTTTTATAAGAATTGGCTTCCATTGGCCACTTGATCCACATCAAATCCATCTCAATTGACCTTCATAAAATCATTCGGTCATCCATCGACCATCTCGACCATTTTCCTCACTCGTGCATCCATTATGCACCTCGAATTTGTAACCAAAACAATCATCGGCTTTTTCTGCACAAAA
This sequence comes from Eucalyptus grandis, assembly GCF_016545825.1. NCBI lineage: Eukaryota > Viridiplantae > Streptophyta > Magnoliopsida > Myrtales > Myrtaceae > Eucalyptus > Eucalyptus grandis. The sequence continues at coordinate 63,008,396 of NC_052614.1, forward strand.
CGACCCGGCGACGACTTTTCCTAAAAAGTCTCGGTTGTCGAAAAATCTTCTAAGACTGAGTCGACGTTCCTAGAATTTATTGTGACATGATAGAATCCTCAATTTCTAAAATCGGACTTGAATTGGCGGTTAATTTCCATTCGGCACGTCTTTAGCGTGACCTAGACTACTGGGTAGTTTTCAGAACTTTTAGTGCAAATGACCCGTTGGCCGATTTTCTTCGAGCCACAATGAACCCATCAACACATTGGCGACTCTCGATTGTCGTAGAAATCTCTAGAATTCAAATACGGACATAAGGTACCAAAACAATAGAGAATTCAGTCTAATGTCGACCGCCGAGAATTTTCCAATTTAGTGGTGTCGCCCACGATTAGCCACACATCTCTGTCAAACCGACCTATCTCTCGATCTCTAATCAATTTACGTCTATGTCATAATGGTCTCAGATAAACACGGTCGAGCAGCTGATTCCTGGTTGAATTCTCAAGTCTATTTACCTTAAAATCCTTAATGATTTCCCCAAATAGTCTAGTTATCTCGAGAGTGATCAGCTCTAAGAATAGTCCTATAGACGCATCAATGAAAAGCCTGATTTATTTAGTAGAAAACAGGGTTGAAAATCAGATGTCACAATAAGTATATGAAATTTTGACTAAACGAAAACTAACGATCCACAAGGCTAATTATCATAAATAAAATCATAAGACAAAGCAAAAATCATAATATTGCATAAACATTAGCAACAAACATGGGTCTAATATTAGTCACATTTTGAGAACTACTACATGAAGCTGTTCATTTATCTAAAACGGTTAACAAATATTTGTTGCAAGCATAACTCCTCCTCCAAAATGAAAATCAACATAAGCCCTCCTCCAAAAAAGAAATTAGGCGAGCCAATCCACATGGTACATTGAAATTTGGCAACAATAGATGCCGTCCATCCATTGGACGGTCGAGAGGAGCAGGCAAGGAAGGGAAGCGAGTGAGGAAGAGAAGCAACAAAGGAGGAGCGCCATGCATGTCACGCCGAACTCGAGTGTGCACATCCCGGTGGTCAACTAAAATGCGATGTTCCAGGACGCGTCGCCACCAAACGATTTATGCACATGCGGAAGTGAAATAACAATCTCCAGACAACAATCAATAAGAGATAGAAAAGCAGGTCAACCAATTCACAAAAGTCACACTTTATAAACAAACCGAGTTTATTTACACAAGGGTTTAAAACCAAAAGGAACTAATGAGCTAACACTACCCTGGACCCTACCTTTACAGCAGGCTCCTCAACTTCGGGTCTATCACAACATGGTTAGGGATGTTGATGTCTAGAGGATCAGCTACCTCTACCGTAGGCTCCTCAACCGGGTCCCTAGTCCGCCTCGATATCAGCTATAATATTGGCATCATGCACCGGGTCGAGCTCAAAGCACTCGTCATCGATGGTAGGTCCGTCAAAGCCATCCAAGGGGCCATCCCAAACACCATTGGGCCCGCGGTGAAACCACGCTTTGAATCTATGAAGGACCAACCGAGGTAGGCTCTCATTGACCCAAATGTAGTAACCACGAGCTCCCAAGTCCAATCGGGGTTTTTGTGGACGGGGAAGATGGTACGCTATTCCTCAGCCTCTCGCGGCTATCCAAAACGATCGGGTCGCACCTCCATCTAAGGACCTATAAAATTAAACCCACGACGGGGTGATACAATGTCTCAACAAGTCTACACTTTAAACCTCGATTAGGAAGATAATACACCTAAAGACAGTCTAAGCACACATCATAGAGAGACTTACCTTGTCTCCACACCTACATGCATATCAATCATAAACTGGAACACGTCATATACATATGCACGTAGCAAACATCTTTAGCAACCGGAACACCGCACATCAATCATAAACTATTTACAGGGGTCTCGATTATGAGATCAAACCGTTATGACACATCCCATATTGTGCCACACAATTTTGTCCCATAATTAGGTGCGGCTATATCAATCATTCATAAGTGTCTTAGTTAATTAAGACCCGACGGTCAAATCCAACTCAATAGTCGGTAGTCCTCCAGCATAGCCGAGTGTTGTCTCGCCCATTAAGCATGGCAATGTCTAACTCTAAACGGCATTCCCGAAGGAGCATCAATCGGCCTTGACTCCGATCCGGCATCCGTTGATGTGGGGCATTCCATACAGGAGCATCTTCCACCCGACTTTCCTTGGGTGACAGGTTCTCATAGCGTTCATACGCACATTCAATCTTGGCCAAGGACATCGTACATTGAACTCAAATGCCTCAATTTTATATAATGTACTTGGCCTATTTTTCTTCATATTAAAAACATCCGGTAAAATAGGTGTGCGTGGACACAAGGTCAAATCAAACCATAAAGTATGATATCCTTACATTTTCAAATTCCATGATTTTATATAGTACTAAAAACATTTTTCGATGTCAAAAACCGACATCCGATATTTTTCTAATTAAATACCAAAATTCCATAGTTTTGAAATAATAATTAAAAATCAATACTCAGCATCCAATTGCACAAATTAGTACTCAATTGCATAAACCAACTAGACCACAACGATCAGCGTGAAATTCTAACGATCGATTATCCCATAATTTTCGCTATTTAATAAATAATTAAATAACTTACATTTAATTACATAAATTGCAAAATATTTAAATTAAAGCACTCAATTAAATCAACCTAAGCTAACCGGGTTAATTAAATCAAACTAACTAATTAATCTAACTGTTCTAACTAATTTAATCTAATTACACTAACTATATAATCTAACTAATTCCTAACTAAATACACCTAACCATTCTACTTGAACTAACTAACTAACTAACTAACTAACTAACTAACTAAATACTTACTCTAACTAAATCATCCTAAGCCTAATTAATCTAACTAACCCACTAATTAGCCCACTAATCCACTTCTAAGTGTAATTAGCATACTAATTAGGGATTAGAACGTAAACTCACCGAACTAGCGAATAAACCGGTTCACGGTGATGGCGACGCAAAGGAAGCAAGACTCAGACCTACGACGACACCAAAGAGGCTCGAAGGGCTCGAAAATAACCAAGCAAGCCTCGGCCCACAACCGAGATTTGCTTTTGTTTTGGGTTGGATTGAAAGGAGCGAGGGCTGGAAACGGGCCGCTGGCACAGAATCGGCAAGGGTGCTGGAGCAGTGACAAGTGGTTGCAACCGGCGGCTTGTGGATGACTACTAGCGACCAAGCGTTGCGGGCTAGCGTGGGCTAGGGACACCGAACACGGCAGCCGTATGGGGACAGGATCGTGAGCGGAGGGTGGTTGGCGCTCGTGCGGCTCAAACGGGCGACGATGGAGCCTAGCGGGGCTTGCGGGCTGCTGCTGTCTTGAAGTAATGGAGATGCCTTGAAAGCTTTGGAAATTGAGGTTTTAGCTAGTATAAGTGAAGAAGAAGCTTAGGTTGAAGATGAGTTGGTGGTGGTGGAAGGGGACAAGAAGCCTTAAAAGTCAAGCCAAAATATCTTGAACACTTGTAGAAGCCCCAAGTCTTTAGCCTTGATCCACAACCGATTTTCCTCCCAAGCTTCTCCAACAAGCCAAGATGAGGTCCAAATGTTGCAACCCCCTAGCCTACGAATTTACTGTCTTTCCTCACCAAATCAACTCAATTTTACACCAATTGGCTTCCATTTCATGGCAAAATTGCTGGGAGGAAGCCCACACCAAATCCCACAATTTCCTTCACCATTTGATCTAACTTGTAGGCCAAAAATGCATTCAATTTTGCCCATCCAAGTTTCCAGATTTTAAATCGTCCAAGTTTGATTTTTCGCGAAAATCCAAGATCGTCGAAAATTCTTCAAAGGATGAGTTGACATCCTAAAAATGAATTGTGACACGCCAAAACTGTCAATTCCAAACTAGGTTCAATTTCATGGTTAATTTCAACCGGACGCGATTTTAGCGTGACCTAACCTACTATGTAGCTTTTAGGAATTTTATCACATTTGACCCGTGGTTGACAATTTTTAACCCACGTTTGTGCATCTTCAACTCATTGACGACTCTTGATTGTTGTAAAAATCTTAAGGTTTCAATTATTGGCACATGGTACAGAGACTTGACAGAAAAATCGGTTTAATGCCGTCTAACGCGATTTTTGTAATTAGGTGGAATCACCCACATTTTAATTACATGCTTCTGTCGAATCGACCTATCTCCGATCTCCGATCGATTTTAACAGTCCGTATTGACCCTTGTAGATTAGCATGGTTGATTGTTGATCGAATTCTCAAGTCAACGTTTTTATTCCTTAACAGCTTCATTGATATATTAGTTATCTCGTGAGTGATCAGCTTAGAGAAAACTACTATAGGCATGTTGATGAAAAGCCCATTTCATTTAATCGAAACAGGGACGAAAATCAGGATATTACAACTCTTCCCCTCTTATAAGAATGTCATCATCAAAACTTAAACCTATTACAAATCTTATTAAAAAAGGTGAGAGTGTTGTCATCTAATTGAGTCTTCACTTTCCCAAGTTGCTCCTTTTGTCTTGTGGTATTGCCAAACTACTTTGACCAAGGGAACTATCTTGGTACGAAGAACTTGTTTTTGCGATCCACGATCAGAACTAGTCTCTCCACATACAACACTTTGTCGTCCACGTCTAATTCTTCAAAATTCAGCACATGGGTTGGGTCGTGCTCATACTTTCTCAACAATGACACGTGGAAGACGTCATGCACTTGCGCTAGTCTTGGCGGCAACGCAAGACGATACGCCAAAGTCCCTATTCTCTCTAGAATCTCGAAGGAAGCGACGTACCTAGGGCTCAACTTCCCTTTCTTGCCAAAGTGTGAAGTAGCCCTCATCGGTGACACCTTCGAAAGACTTGTTCACCAACTTGGATTTCCAATGGTTTTGACGCTTATCTACGTAACTTTTCTAGTAGATCCGAGCGGTCTTTAGTCTTTCTCGAATAATTGCAGTTGCATTCGACTGTTGGGCTAACTCTAGGCTGGTGATCTTCCGCTCTTCAACTTCATCCCAACACACTAGCATCTTGCACGCTTTGCTATACAACGCTTCAAACGGTGCCATATGAATGCTCGCTAGTGGTTGTTATTGTAAGCAAACTTGACAAGATGAAATTGTTCCTCCCAACTTCCCTTAAAATCCAACACGCAAGCTCGTAGCATGTCCTTGAAGGTTTGAATCGTCCTCTCGGTGGCCATCCATCTCGAGGATAATAGGCCGTACTATACCGTAGTTTCGTTCCTAAGGCAGTTTGTAAGCTTTTCCAAAAGGCAGCTGTAAGTTCGGGTCTCAATTAGATGTAATCATCATTGACACTCCATGCAAGACTTAACTATCCGTCGCACGTACAACTCAGCATATTTGTCCAATGCATAATCTTTCGTACGGCGATGAAGTGAGCAGACTTCGTCAATTTGTCAATTACAGCCCATATAGAATCATTACCTTTTGACTCCTTAGTAAGCCCATCGCAAAATCCATCGTGATATGTTCCCATTTCCATTCGAGAATCTTGAGAGGTTGCAAGAGTTCTCCCATCTTACAGTACTGTGCTTTCACTTGCTGACACATCAGACACTTGGCGATATCCATCTTCATACCGATCCACCAATAGTGTTGACGCAAATTCTGATACATCTTCGTACTACTCGGATGCATGATGTACCTACGATGAGCTTATGATAAGAACTCTTCCTTAAGCTTTGCATCATCAGTACACACAATCGTCCACGAAACCTTAATGTCCCGTCTTCAGAAATTTGAAAGTCAGCATTTCTCTTATTTGCATCCTCTTGTAGAATCTTCTAGATCTCGGGATCTGTCAACTCAGCGTCTTGATCTTGATCTCGTACTTCCGGTTCAATTCTAAGGGTGGCCATAAGATTTGAAAGGTGGCCTACCTCAAATTTAAAAATCGAATCTCAAGCTCTTTCAAGTAAGATCCACTACCGAATCACCATCTCGCAATCGATGACTTCGACTCAATGCATCTACAATCGGGATGATACAGATGTCGCAAGTCATAGTCCTTGAGAAGTTCCATTCAACAATATTGTCTCATATTCAACTCCTTTTGAGAGAATAAGTACTTCTCGTACTGATGGTCTAGAAGATTTGGAACCTTTCGCCACACAAATAATGTCTCCAAATCTTCAGCACAAAATAATCACCGTGAGTTCAAAGTCATGGTCAAGTAATTCAACTCATGAGATCTCAACCGATGGGATGTGTATGCAACAACCCCGCCATGTTGCATTAATACGCAACCCAATCCTCGGTATGACGCATCACTATAGCTTTCATATCCTCAAGGACCGCAGAATTGTCAATACTAGTGCGGTAGTTAGCTTCTACTTAAGCTTTTGGAAACTATGCTCGCACTTATCCGTCCATACAAACTTCTCTTCCTTCTTCGGAGACGAGTCAAAGGCATGGCTATTGTCAAAATCCTTCCACGAACCGTGCTGTAATAACCTACCAATCCTAAGAAAATTATGATCTCATATTGTCATTGGTCTTGGCCAGTTGATCACCTTCAATCTTTGCTAGGTCCACGGAAATTCCTTCACTTGAAATCACGTGACTTAGGAAAGCAACACGAGTTAACCAAAACTCGCACTTACTGAACTTGGCGTACAGTCCATGATTCCGCAAAGTCTGAAGCACTGTCCATAGGTGCCTTTCATGCTCTTCCGGACTTCTCGAGTACACCAGGATATTGTCAATAAAAACGATCACAAACTGATCCAGTACTCCTTGAACACCCGGTTCATTAGATCCATGAAAGCGGTTGGGGCATTAGTCAAACCGAATGGCATTATGGTGAACTCATAATGGCCATAACGCGTACGGAACGTCGTCTTCGATATATCTTCTTTTCTAATCCTCAGCTAGTGATATCTTGTCCTCAAGTCAATCTTGGAAAATATCGACATTCCCTGCAACTGGTCAAACAAATCATTGATCCTTGGCAGTGGGTACTTATTCTTGATCGTCACCTAATTGAGTTGCTGATAGTCGATGCAAAGACGCAACAAACCATCTTTCTTTCTCACGAATAGATGGTGCTCTCCAAGGTGATGCAATGGGACGTACGAATCCTTTATCCAACAACTCCTACATCTGCACCTTCAATTCCTTCAACTCTGACAACGCCATCCGGTAAGGAGTCTTAAAAATTGGCTCCGTCCTAAGGGTCAACTCAATCACGAATTCGATCTCCCTTTCCAAGGGCAGACTAGGCAATTCATTCAGAAACACATTTGGAAACTCCTGCACCACGGCAATGTCCTCCATCTTCGGTTCCTCAACTATCGTATCCACAGCCGCTAAGTAACCTTGGCAACCCCTATCTAACAAACGAGTTGCCTCAAGTGACGAGATTAAAGCAATCAAGGGTCCTCATTGACTTCTAATAAACTCAAAACTCTCACCTGCTAATGAGTTAAACTAAATCACTTTATGATAACAGTTAGTAGCTTGTTGCTCGGTGAGCGTCCATGCCAAGGATAGCCTACTGCAGACAACACCTTATCCTTTAACAGGTAGATATGCTAATTATTGACCCTAACGGTTTAGGACTCAACCCTACCAACTTAACGTACCTCATTAATAAATGAATGCGTAGCTGTAAGATCAAATAAAGCATAAATAGCATAGTCATTCGGGAGACCGTACCTTTGACCACGTTAGGTGAGTCCTCCGCCTATCGTCGAGTGATAGCATACACCCTTCCTTGAGCTAGAGGCCGGTTCAAACCACCCTACTGTGCATTCTGAGGTGCATATCCTCGATTCTAACCCATCGGTGGCGGTGGCGGCGCTTCTTTGTGGTCTCATCTCGCTCGTGTGATAGTTTCGCCGTGTGACTCCTTCGCCATATCAATAGTAGGCACCCATCCTAACATGACACATGGCTGATTCGTGTTGCTTCCACGAAACGACATATGCCATTCTAGTTATGTGTTGACTTTCCTATCCCACTTTCTTGTTGGGCGGAATAAGGTACCTTCCTCCAGTCATCGGTTTCTTCCCAAATCAATTTCCATCCCCGTTTGACCTGAACCTTGACTCAGATGCGGTAGCTTATTCGTTCAGGTTTCTCTCTCTCAACTGGGCCCATTCATACAAGTCGTTGTAATCCCCGGACTCAACGGTACCAACGAATTCTTCAGCTCTCAGTCCGAGTCCATCCCGAAATCTTCTTGCTCGGCCTATCGGATCCTCGATCAATGCGAGGGCATCTTGTGACAGCTCGTAAACTTCGCTTTGTATTGATCTGTCATCATACCTCGACGAAGGCATTGGAATTTTGCCATCTTCTTCTCTAAAGAGTCCGAGAAATACTTGCCGTTGAAAACTTCAATGAAGGGTTCCACCGGAACCACACCTCAGAAATACTCTACCTCTGGTGGCTCTCCACCATGTACTTGCGTTTCCCTATAGCTAATAGGACGCAAGGACCGCCTTTTCTTCCTCCGTACACCTCGGTAGCGCAAGGCTTTCCAACGTTGATGTCTAGAGGATCAACTACCTCTACTACAGCTCCTCAACTACGGGTCCCCGGTCCGCCTTGATATTAGCTATGATATCGGTGTCATGCATGGGGTCGAGCTCAAAATACTCGTCATCAATGATAGGTTCTCAAAAGCCATCCAAGGGGCCCTCCTAACACCATTAGGCCCGCGGCGAAACCACGCTTTGAATCTATAAGGACCAATGAGGTAGGCCCTCATTGACCCAAATAGTAGTAATCACAAGCTCCTGGGTCTAGTCGGGGTTCCCATGGATGGGGAAGACAGTATGCTGTTCCTCGGCCACTTGCGGCGATCCAAAAAAAACGGGTCGAACCACCATCTAAGAACCTATAAAATTAAACCCACGACGAAGTGAGACAATATCTCAATAAGTCTACACCCTAAACCCCGATTATGAAGATAATACACTTAGAGGAAGTCTAAGCACACATCATAGAGGACTTACCTCGCCTTCACACCTCCCTGCATGTTAGCACACCTCATATACATATGCGCATAGCAAACATCTTTAACAACTAGAACATTGCACATCAATCTTTAAATATTCACAGGGCTCCCAATTATGAGGCCAAACCATCATGACACGTGCCATTCCGTGCCACATCATTTTGTCCCATAATCGCGTGGCTATATCAATCATTCATACGTGTCCCGCTTAATTAAGACCTAATAGTCAAATCCAACTCACGGCAGTCCTCCGGGCGTAGCCGAGCCATCTCGCCCCATCGAGCATGGCAACATTTAACTCTAGACGGCAATCTCGAAGGAGCATCGGTCCGGCCTCTACCGCGATCCGGCATTCGTTGAAGTGGGGCATTCCATATAGGAGCATCATCCACCCGACTTTCCTTGGGTGACGGGTTCTTATAGTCTTCACATGCACGTCCAATCTTGGCTAATGACATCGTACTTTGCACTCAAATGTCTCAATTTTAAATAATGTACTTGGCCTATTTTTCTTCATATTGAAAACACCTGATAAAATAGGTGTGACACATGGTCAAATCGAACCATAAAGCGTGATAACCTTCCATTTTAAACTCCCACGATTTTATTTAGTACTAAAAATATTTTCGACGTCAAAAAATGACCCAATATTTTTCCAATAAAATACCAAAATTCCATATTTTTGAAATAATAATTAAAAATCAACACTCAGCATCCAGTTGTACAAATTAGCACTCAATTGTACAAACCAACTACACCACGACAATCAGCGCGAAATTCTAACGACCGGCTATCCTGGTATAATTTCCGCTATTTAATAAATAATTAAATAAATTACAAAATATTTAAATTAAAGCACTCAATTAAATCAACGTAAGCTAACCGGGATAATTAAATCGAACTAACGAATTAATCTAACCATTCTAACTAATTTAATCTAATTACACTAATTATATAATCTAACTAATTCCTAACTAAATCCACCTAACCATTCTAGTTGAACTAACTAACTAACTAACTAACTAAATACTTACTATAACTAAATCATCCTAAGCCTAATTAATCTAACTAACCCACTAATTAGTCCACTAATCCACTTCTAAGCATAACGAGCTTACTAATTAGGGATTTGAACATAAACTCACTAGATTAGCAAATAAACCGGTTCACGGTGACGGCGACGCAAAGGCAAGCAAGACTTAGACCTATGGCACATCAAAGGAGGCTCGAATGGCCCAAAATGGCCAAGAAAGCCTCAACCCACGATAATATTTGCCTCTTTTGGCTGGACCAAAGGAGTCGAGGACTGAATGGGCTGGCGCGGGCGCAGAAGGGTGTGCCGAGCAGCAACGGCAATGGCTGCAACGACGGCTAGGGACGGCTACGGGCGACCAGCATCGCAGCTGGCGTGATCTAGGGACACGTAACAAGGCGGTCGTGCGAGGACGGGATCGTGAGGAGGCAAGCTGGCATTTGGGCGGCTCGAACGAGCAGCGAGGGAGCTTGGTAGTGGCTTGCGGGGCTGCTGCTGGTTCGCAGGCTGGAGATGGCTTGAAAGCTCTGGAAATAGAGGTTTCAGCTAGTGTAAATGAAGAAGAAGCCGAGGAAGAAAAAGATGGAGCTTGCTGGTGGAGTGGAAATGAAGCCTTAAAAGTCAAGCCAAAATATCTTGAACACTTGAGTAGAAGCCCTAAAGTCTTTAGCCTTGATTCACAACCAATTTTCCCCTCCCAAGCTTCTCCAATAAGCCAAGATGAGGTCCAAATGTTGCAGCCCCAGCTACGAATTTCATGTCATTCCTCACCAAATCAACTCAATCTCACACCAATTGGCTTCCATTTCATGGCCAAATTACTAGGAGGAAGCCCGCACCAAATCCCACAAGTTCCTTCACCATTTGATCCAACTTGTAGGACAAAATGCACTCAATTTTGCTCATCTGAATTTCCCGATTTTATATCGCCCAATTTTGATTTTTCGCTGAAAATCTAGGCTCATTGAAAATTCTTCAAAAGATTAGTTGACGTTCTAAAATAAATCATGACACACTAGAACTTTTGATTCTTGAAATTGAGTTTAATTTTATGGTTAATTTCAGTTGGATGCGATGTTAGCGTGACCTAATCTACCATATAGCTTTTAGGAATTTTATCACATTTGACCCATGGTTGACAATTTTGAATCCATGTTTGTGCATCTTCGACTCATTGGCGACTCTCGTTGTTGTAAAATCTCAAGGTTTCAATTACGGGCATAGGGCATGTAATTGACAGAAATATCGCTTAGTGCCGTTCGATGCGAATTTTACAATTAGGTGGAATCACCCACACTTTAATTGCTTCTCGTTGAATCAACCTATCTCTGGTTCTTGATTGATTTTAACGGTGCCGTATGGACCCTTGCAGATTAGCACGGTTGAGCAGTTGATTTTTGATCAAACTCTCAAGTTGGTTGCGTTTATATTCTACCAGCCTTCACTCGATAGATTAGTTATATCGTGAGTGATTAGCTCAGAGAAAAGACTATAGGGGTGTCGATGAAAAGCCCATTTCATTTAATGGAAACATGGTCGAAAATCATGATGTCACAATGCATGTCCG
>NC_052614.1:63020130-63171927 GCF_016545825.1 Eucalyptus grandis
GCTTAGAAGGCAGTAAGTCCATAGGTCTTGTGGAATATAATATGCAGAAACGATAAGATTTTGCAATTACGTGATTCGATCTGAGTGTCGGTACCTACGTATACGGAAAGAGTCAGCAGCAAATAATCCACTATAATTGGAGAATCAAAATTTATATCATGAACTGGGCACACCAACGCAGCCAAATATTCTGATTAAAAAGATTACCACCACCATCTCCACTATTTTGAGGCTCCAGTACAAATTCCATGATCACACATTAACTTTATCCATAACTGGTTGTAACCCTTCCATTGGGTAGTGGACTCGACTAATCTCCATAGTTCCGTCTCCTCGAGGTACATTTTGAATGACCCGAAGAAATCGAAAAGAGACTTACTATGACCAAACGCTTAGTAAAGAGAATTTATTTGAAGATAAATAGAAGCAACTCATATGATTCAACCTAGAAACAAGAAAAATGACCAATTATTCTATTTACAAATTTATTACTAATAAAAGATTGCTTGTTAAATAATCCATGATTAGACATAAATATTTTGGGTTAATACCTGAAAAACTCTAAATTAGTACAAGTGTGACAAATTTACCAAAATATTTTTTTGACTATGAAAAACCCCAAACCGGTACACTCGTGACAACTTTACTCCAACCGACCATAAAAAACCATAAATTGCCATATTGATAACATATTTACCCCAAACTAATTTAATCGATCGCCAAAAAATCCCAAATTGGTACATTTGTGACAGATATACCTCATGTTAAATTGGATTAATATCACAATAAAATCACAAAAATTTGTAAGCGTGACAAACAGAGAATAAAATCTCAAATCGATATTCGAGTCAGCTATCACATGGTATTTAATTTAATAATTTGACAGTAAAATTTAACGGAAACTAACAAAGGGTAAATTTGTTACAAGTGTAGAGTTTGGGGTAAATTTGTCACAGTGTACCAATTTAAGGTTTTCAGATATTAACCCAAATATTTTCCATGGCTGTCTTGTACTTGCTTTTCTTTTTCCATTTATGAATCTCACATTTATATATCTTTTTTACGTGAGATTGACATATTGGGCAACACAAAATTAAATAAAATATAACAAAAGTTGTCCTTCGAATAATTCTTATAAAAATCAGACATATATCAATAAATATGGAACTCATGATCAAGCTTTGGAGTTGGCCCAAGAGATCATTGGTAACATCTTCTTGCTTATCAAAACGATGGCCACGCATATCTCCAAGATAAGCAAAATGTCCCCGTCCAAAAAAAAAAAGCATGCTATGGATCTGCAAATTGATTGCTGCTGAAAAAACGGTATAATTAAAACCAATCGATTTCAATCCTTATGTTCTCTTTCGGATCTGAAAAAGGGTTGTGGAGAGATAAAATCGAAGCATGCCCCGACTGTCTAATCAAGCTTTGAACTTGGCCTGGTTATGCCAATCATAAAACCGTATTAAGCTCCTGAAAGATTAATTAAAGCAGGCAAAAGGAGAGAGAAAATCGAAGAGTGGAAGGAGTTGACCCTCATCTGATTCTATCATTTCTATGTAGTCGCTTCGTGGAGGGTAAAGGAGGAAGTCATATTAGGCCCGATAAAAAGCCAACCCTTTTGCCAACTTAAATTAATACAGGATAGTGGAATTCTGGCTGTTGTCTTGCTCTTCAAGTGCTTATAACTCATTAGTAAAGGATAAGTCCTCTCTCGAAATGAAGAGACTCCCCCCTCTCGAAATGAAGGGAATTCTATACCTGGTGTAAGCTATGGTTACTACAGCCCTAACCCTAAATTTAACCACTGCAATCCTTCTCCGCTTCTTAATTCTGTCTTCCCTCTTGAGTTTCGAGTGATTGTCATCTTCTTCGGAATTACCGATGGGCTCTCACTTCCAGCACTACCTTCAATTGTATTTATATATACAATCCTGATTGTGATCTTCGGAATTGAAGGTGGGCTCTGCTATCATGCAGTATCTTCACCGTTTTTCGGTATCTACCTTTATATAATTGCACACGGTAAGATTTATGCTCCGTTCGTTTCACGGAAAATAATTTCTAGGAAAATGTTTTCCGGATTTTCTGGTGTTCGTTTCATGGAAAACCAACTACTAAGGAAAATGTTTTCCACTTTTGAGAAGTGGAAAACATTTTCCATAACTTCTTCCACCTTATATCTTTTACTATCACATTTTTGTTTTATTTTTATGCTTTTCTTTTTTTTCTTTTCTTTCTTTCCTTTCATCTTTCTTCCTTAGCTTGGCTGGTGGCCGGCCCGCGGTGGCGGCGACCCGCCGCGCCGCGAGCCGCTCGAGCTTCACCCCAGCCGGCGAGGCCCGCCTAGCCCGATTTGTGGAAATCGAGCTCGCCTGAGCCGCGAGCTCTAGCCCGCCGGCTTCTGGAGGCGGAGCTCGCCGCTGGATCCGGCGAGCCGGGCGGGGCTCGGGCCTCGCCCAAGCTCGCAGAGGTCTGGCGAGCCACGAGCTCGCCAAATTTGCGGGAGCCGGGCTCGCTGAATCGGGAGCCCGAGCTCCACCGCCAAATCTAGCGAGCTTGCGTGGTCGCTGAGCCCACGAACCTCCGGCGAGCTTGGGTGAGATCGGCGAGCCTCGAGCTCGCGGATCGCGATCGGATCTTGGCCGCCCGCCGCGCCAGCCATCAGCGGGCGGCGGCGGAGGAAGGAGGAAGGAGGAAGGAGGAAGGATGAGGAAAAGAAAGGAAAAAAAAAAAGAAAAAGAAAGAAAGAAATAAATAAATAAAAATTTCGATTTTTAAAATATAAATAATTAAAACTTTATTTTAAAAAAATATAAAAATAAAACTAATGAACGGTGGAAAATAATAAAAATTGTATTTTTAAAAATACAAATATTTTTGGTCAATTAAAAATATTAAAATTCACTTTTTGATAATTTTTCATAAACAATTAAATTAGTTAACGAACGGTGGAAAATGTTTTCCACTCAAAATTTAAGTTTCAGCCGAACACTGGAAAATATAGTCATTTTCCTGAAAATGACTTATGGGAAAATGTTTTTCGGAGATGGTCTATTTTCCGCGAAACGAACGGACCCTTAGTTCCCTTGTTTCTTCATAATTCCGGCTATATTGAGTGTCTTGATTTCTGCATGTCAATCTTTGGAGAATCTGCCACTTTAGATGAATTGTATCTATGGCCTCTTATCGGTTCTTACTCGGTACTCCGCTAGACTACTGTGTTTTCTTGTTTCGTTCTTTGTACGGTGGGATGGCATCGGAAGAGTTCAACGACTCGTGCGACTAGCTGCCTTGTGCTCCAGATGGGTAGGCTTACTACCGAGAAGACTATCGATGTCCGGGATGATGAACCACCTCTAAAAAATTAGAAGAATGTAGCTTAACTTTAGTGGGGATAATACTTTCTAATCCGTCCATCAACTTCCCCGCATTCAGTACATTAAAAAGGCTTGGCGAACCGAGCGAGTTGACTTTTCACAACGAGAGGTTGGCCTATATGTAGTCAAATTTCAATTGGTTGCTGATAAACAACATGTTACGGATGGTAGTCCTTGGCTTTTCGAGTCACCTCTTTATACTGTGCCATGGTAGCCCAATACTCCTCTCCATTGCTATGATTTTTCAACATGTGCCTTATCGGTACAAATTTTTGACTGCCATTGGAATGGACTCGAGAAGATGATAACTAAGGCTATGCAAGACATTGGTCGGGTAATAGAGGTCCGACTTGACACTAAAGAGGGACCTACCGCTAGGACAGGTTGAGTGAGGGTCGACTTAAATCTGCAAGACCCTTTAAGAACAGTAAGTTGTTTCGTATTGATGGGAAAGCTTTTGTGGCTGGATTTTCGCTATGAGCATCTCTCGCATTTTGTTACTCTTGTGGGAAGTTGGGTCATTATGCAATGTATTGCAAGGAAATTCCCTATGACAGCTAAATTTGAAGCACGTGATAGTATGGTCTATGGTCGGTGGCTAAAGGTTGAAGTCAAAGAAACTAGTCTTTATTGGCAATCTTTATATGCACCTCAATCTATACCGATCAGTCTCAAGATACTATGCCTGAGACGCCTCCATCACACTCGCTGAATGTACCCTTTTGCCTCTAGTGACTCATAACGCAAGAGCAACAAAGAGCTCCACCGGTTTCTCCAATCCCTCAGCAAACTACAGGAACTGACCAACTGCATTCTCAGATGGACTTTATGGATGGGACTTCTATTCATACCACGTCGATACCTGCATTAGTTAAAATGAAGGGGCCTCAGCTACCTACTATGGATAATTAGCTACATAGGAAGATTAAGACTTCGTGCATGACGCCTATCAAGAGTGTCGCTAAAAAACAAAAGCGCTATACACCATATGACAAAAAAAGTTTACTTTTGCATGACCTGGATGAAGCAAGTTTGATGGAAACACCTATGCTTAACATGGGAGAAGATTGCACTCAGGCTATGGTGGCTAGCCCTCAACAGCCACCACCACACAAATGAAACTTATATGTTGGATCTGTCAGGGTTTGGGCAACCCCTTGACTCAAGCGCTAAAGGCCATGACGGCCAAGGAAAAACCCAAGATCGTTTTCTTAATGGAAACGAAGAATAGTGAAGTGAAGCTTACTTGTATTCAGCGTGTTTACGTTTCTCTAATGCTCATGTTATCAATCCTATTAGTTTGGCGGGAGGTCTAGCAGTCTTTTGGACCAATCAAGTATCATCGCGAGTGCTCCATTCAACGAAAGATTATATTGATATGACTTATAGGGAAGTGCGTGGAGACCATACTATCCGACTAACTTGCATTCATGCTCCTTTTGATTTTCGGCTTAAACAACTCTTGTGGGATGCCATGCGAAGAATAAGCTCAGCTAATGCACTTCCTGGCTTTGTGTGGGTGATTTTAACGAAGTCTTTTATCCATGGGAAAAGATGGGGAAAAGACCGGCTCATCTTTTTCGCATATCATTTCAGCAAGTTCGAACGATTGTGCCCTAATGGAGTTAGAAAGCAAAGGCTGTTGGTTCACTTGGATGAATAATAGGGAGGGTGATGAACTAGTGAAGGAAAGGCTGTACAGGCAATGTACACTTGATTGGAGACTGCAATTTCCAAATGCTAATGTCTTTGCGTTACCTGCTGTGGGCTCTGATCATAGCCCTTTGCTTATCGATACTTCAACAACATATAATAGAAGAGGGAAGACTTTTACGTTCGAATCATATTGGAATGAAGATGAAGAATGTCGAAGTATCATTTCAAATGCCTGGAATTCAGGCAACCGAGAAGTTCTAACCTAACTCTAAAGCTAAAAAGGTATCTTTTGCATTAACAAAGTGGAGTCGTTCAAAATTTGCTAGGGGTGATCTTAAAGTCACAGCTTTACAGCAACGCCTTCAGGATATCATTAACCAACGGCATAATAGTTTCAATGCTAATGAAGTGAATCATATAAAAGAGGATCTAAGGCGGATTTGGCACCAAGAAGAGCAATACTGGGCTATGCGCTCTAGAATTCAATGATTAAGGTGGGGTGATAAGAATACGAAGTTTTTCATGCGGCAACTCTTCAAAGAAGGCAAAAACCGTATTATCATGTTGCGGGATGACAATCAGCGATGGATCCGTGATCCAAAAACATTAAATGCTATGGCGTCCAATTTCTTTTCCCGATGTATATACGACAATGGGAAATAGAGATTATTGACCTATATTAGATCAATGCCCGCAGTTGTCACTCCGAGATATGAATGACAAGTTGCTGGAATTGATCTCGTTAGAGGAGGTTCGCAAGCTACTTTTCGCTTGGGAACTATTAAGGCTCCTGGCCTTGATGGCTTTAGTGGATTATTTTATCAAACTCATTGGGAGGTTATTAAGGAAGATCTCTTTCTCCTTGTACAATTTTTTTTTCAATCGGGAAGGATGCCTACCAATTCGAACCGGATTATCATTGCTTTGATTCCCAAGTTGCCTCACCCAAGAGCCTAGATCAATACGGACCGATAAGCCTCTGTAATTTTGCTTATAAAGTCATATCTAAGGTACTTGCTAACCGCCTAAAACCCTTGCTTCCTAATCTCGATTTCCATGGAACAATCGGCTTTTGTGAAGAGACGATAGATTCAAGATAATATACTAATCGTTCAAGAAGTTCTTCATCGGTTTTGGACTAGAACGAGAACGAGCGATTTAATGTGATAATCAAGACCGACATGAAAAAGGCTTATGATATAATAGAATGGGATTTCCTTAACAACTACCTCCTCGAATGGGTTTCCATCCAAGGTGGGTACACTTGATACTTCAATGTATAACCACAACATCTTACAATATCCGCTTAATGGCAAGTTACTTCCTTTTTTCTATCCAACTCGTGGCCTCGAGACAAGGTGACCCTCTCTCTCTCTCTCCATATATCTTTATTCTATTAGCAAATGTTTTATCTACTCTAATTACTCAAGCAGTCGACATGGGTCATATAAAGGGCATTAAATTAAATAGATGGTGTCCAACCTTGTCCCATCTCTTTTTGCGGACGATGCAATATTTTTCCTTGAGGCAACCATTAGGGAATGTCAAAATCTGGCTAATCTTTTAAATTAGTATTGTCTAACTACGAGCCAAGCTTTGAACCGAAACAAATCGGGACTATTTTTAGCAAGCATTGTCCTTTCGCCACAGAAAATTTGTCGTCCGAGTTGTGAGTACCGATACTACAACGATATGGAAAGTATTTGGGAATTCCGTCTGATTGGGGTCGCTCTAAAAAGGAAATGTTCTCTTGGATTTTTTAGGAGAGTACAAACTAAGTTGGAAGGATGGAAAGAAAAGTTTATTTCTAAGGGTGGTAAGGAAATTCTTATTAAATCTGTCACATCGGTGATTCCTCACTATGCTATGTCGATTTTTCAAACTTCCTAGTCACTTTGCAAAGCTATAGAACGAGCATTGCTTGGTTATGGTGGAAGAATTATCATAATAGAGTAGGGATACATCGGAAGAGATGGGATATTCTGAAGAAGAGGCGAAATGGTGGTCTATGATTCCTGATCTTATTGATTTCAACCGACCTATGCTTGGTAAACAAGCTTGGTGACTAATACAACAACCTCAAGATTTATGGAGTCAAATCTTTAAAGGACTATACTATCACTCTGATTTCCAATCGGCTCAAGGACATAGACCATCTTGGGGATGGCGGAGAGTGATACAGTGGGCGAGGGGATGCAATTTTACCAAATGTTAGATGGTCCGGTGGGAATGGATGAAATATCAGCATTAGAGAGGATAGATGGTTACCAAGAGAAATTCTTAGTGGACTCGCGACTAGAGAAGAACCAAAATTAGTGGTTGATCTCATTGATCCAATCCACAACTGGAATTTATCTCTGATGAGGAATTGTCTAGATAATCATATCATAGCAGAGGTTCCAACCATTCCTACCTTTGATGTAGATGAACTAGTCTGGACAGCCACCAAGGCCGGTCAACATACGGTGAAGAGCAATTATCATACTCCTACTTTCCCATTAGCAAAGAACCACAGCAATAATACAACATCAATGTCTTATCAATATCCTAAGCTACTCTGGAAGAAAATATGGGCTATGTAGATTGCTCCTAAACTTCGTATATTTCTATGGTCAACATGTCAAAATGCACTTGCCACTACTGACAACTGGGCGACATATTATTGCTGAACCTTTCGCCGATTCCAGAGATAGTAGAGCCGTTCGTGGACTAAAGATTTGAGCTCATCCCCTAATCTATCTAGATGTCGTGAGACTAGGGACTGCCAGGAGGCGTGAACTCTGTTTTCCCTAACCTAGGCCCGAGAGAGTCGAACCTATTGTTGATCGGGCCACAAAGGCCGACTCTCGAATACGTCGACCTAAGATTGGAACACTATCTCGCCTTACATTTTGCTAGACCTTGTATATACTGATGCTTTACTGTCTAGTTGTAAGCTTATGAAGTTATAATACATTTCCCGATTTCGACCCAAAAAAAAAAGTGCTTATAACTCTAAAGCTTCTCCATTCAACCATCAATCGACATCTTCATCTTCCTCAATTTTGGTACTCCACACTTACTTAAATTTACACAAGTCTCAATCAAGCATTGATCAGCCATCACTATATATTGACGACCGTGCTCATGGTCGTCGATGCACATGGTCATTGACAAAAAAATTCCCATAATTGGCAAATTGTCAATAGCCACACCATATTCAATGCCAAGTTATATTTACTCGGATCAGCTTCATGTCGATTACAAAGACTTGGCTATTTTTTGGTATAACCATATACTCCATCTTTATTCTTTAAACATTCGAAAGCCACCTAAAGATTACCTCTCAAAAGTTGGATGGATGCATATTATATCTCCGATGCTTCATACTTTGCATTTTGACAACCGCTAATCTCGCCTTTGTAACATCTTGACACATCATCCTCTAATCAACACGTTTTGCGAACCATTACTATTAGCCACTGCTTCTTTGGGATGGTGTAGGGACTTGACAAGATTTCATATTCATTTTACTTCAACTTCATATTCATCTTCAATTTTGATCCAAGCTATCCCCTGTTCCAATTTCTCTTTTTAGAATTCTCCATTATACTTCAACCAAGCGCTTCAATTAAATCCCAAAGCTCCTGAATATTCGGCTTCCACATATCTTTCTCGCTTCAACAAATGACACCTATATGTTCTAGCTTGAATAATCCTAATCAGGTAATTCTGGGTCTCTGTTTTATACGAGATCAATCAGATCGTATCCCTCCATCTCTAAAGGGTTGATTTCCACACTTTGTTGGAGAAAAGTTTCCTGTCCACGAAATTTCCATCGTAGAGTATGTCTGGTTGCCCAAATCTAGTTAATTTTGGGCTTTTCCTTGCCTTTGACCTTAAATTTTACCAATGGTTATTGAGACTTGTTGTAATTAAAAATGTACGTCCATGATGGGGTGCGAGACATTATTGAAAGGGTATGAAGTGAGAGGTATAAAAACCTTAGAAGACAAACCGTTGATGGTTGTCGTTGGTAGAAAATACATTTAGAGAGAACGTACGCTCCTCTCTCTCCCCCTTTTTTTCCATCAAGGCATTCCATTTTCATCTTTACGAAACAATCAGCATTTACGCTGTGGAAATCGGGTGCTTTCCTCATGATCACATCTAGACCAACGTGAGTATTTTGCTTGTGATTCATCCGCAATTCAACGTTCGTTCTGGGATTAATTGTTGTTTGCACATTGGAATCAGGTAAGTCGTCTTCCGCCAACTTGAATTCCAACATTGATATCAGAGCTCGATCGTGTTTTCTGCATGGTTTTTCATTAAATTTTCTCATTTACCATTTGATATTGAGATCAAGAGTATGAAATCTACACTGTTTGGATGTCTAATGGTCGGAATTGCCATCTAAAACTCGAAATCAAACCGGGCGAAGAACGGTCTCATGGGTCGCGTACACTCGTACAATTTTGGGCTTTTTTTTTCAAAATAATATTTTGGCCAAAATTAATTTTTGGATATACAAGGTGAAAGAGCTCATCGAGACGAGTCTGGTGATGGGTCGAGCGTCGCCGGAAGACATTGGACGCGCCCACACGCGCGCCGAAACCGCTGCATGTGGGCGCCACGCGCATGAAGCACTAGCAAAGCCAGCGCATGCCTACATGCGCCGGTCGCAAATTGGCAGGTGTGCATCACGCATTGATCGGCGAACCGGCACGTGATGAGGTCACCGTGACGTCATCGTCGGGCGGCAGCTGGCCGACCGGGTGACCCGACCCGACCCGAGATCCGATTCGAGGTTGACCCGACCCGACTTGATTGTTGATCGGTCAACGATCGGACTCCACAACAGGTTCGGCAGTCAAAATGGTCGTACCAGTCATCTGTTGGACCGATCGGATCGGCCAGAGCCATTTGGCTCGTTGGCGGGTGCGCCCACACGCCGCGCACTCAGGTGGCGCGTGTAGGCACGTGTGAGCTCGATTGGAGCGTGGTCAATGCCGTTTGGTTCGTATGAATGTTTTCTATACCGTGGTATAATTATTTTATACTTTTGAATTTTATAAATGTATGAAAATGCGTAGGAAACCCTATGTATGCGTATTTTTTTGGGGTTTAATGCATAGTTTATTCATTTGTAACTTGTATTTTTTGTGGTTTAAGAAATACAATAGCTAGCTTGTGTGCAAATGATGTCATATATGCTGTGTAGAGCTTGGTTCGATGATATCACGTATATAGTTTAATATACTTGCAATTTTCTAGTTATTAGAAAATTTGAACAATGATAGGAAATCCATTACATGTTGAATTGCGATTTTGATTATAGTTGAATGATGATTGTTGTTTATACGTTGGTTATTATTATGCAATGTTTTATGTTAAGGAAAATGTAGAAATTACATAAGGTCATGTAATTATTTTTCCTAATGGAAGTTCGTAGGTTGGTAGAATTTGAAAGAGTTCTCACTTAGAACTTAAAATTTGCACAAACTAAATTAATTAATGATAATATAACAATTGTACATAGAAGTTGATTGGAAACATAGTGAACTTTACTTTTATGTCTTTTGTTGAATTATCATTAATTTAGTTTGTCTTTGCTGCAAAATTAAATATGTGTGTTACTTTGTAAAATGTGCTAGTATTGATTCTGCGTTTATTATGTCAATGTGATATAGTAATTGATTATGGTTTCGACATCTAAGACCATTGTGGCTGACCTCAATAAGGATGAGAAGTTGAACGGTGACAATTATGATATTTGGCACCGAAAGGTTTAGTACATTCTTAAGGAGCAAGAGGTTTTGGAAACCCTCAACCATATTATGGATGAACCCGAGCATGAAACTTCAGCTCAACATAGGAGAGATTGAGAAGCTTATCAAGCTTGTAAAAGAAAATAGCATAGCTCGCATCACGTTGCTGAGCTATATGCAAGATGATCTCATGTGTGAGTTTGAAAGTTATGATAAAGCTCAAGATATGTGGGTTGTCTTAAAAGATAAGTTTTGGGGTACATCTCGCTACTAAGCCGAGAAGACTCACCATCAAGTTTAACACATTCTAAAAGTGCCTAAATGTAATGATGAGGCAGCATCTTCGGGAGATGTCAAACATGATCTGTGAGCTGAAGTAGGCACGTCACTCCCTTACTGATGAACAGCAAGTTCAGGCTGTTTATGGTGATTGTGTTGACATTTTGTATGGAACAGTTTATTATGGTTCAAGTCATGTATCAAATGGTTTTATGGTGTTAGACATTGACTATGATCAGTACAATGTTAATGTCGATGGTTAATTGCATCTTCTAGTAATGTTGAGATTGATGCAAGTACTTGGCATGCTAGATTAGGCGACATTGATTGTAAAGAATGCAAACATTAGCTAGAGAAGGCCTTTTAGGTCACTCACTAATGTTAGTATATCCGTATGTGAACATTGTTTAGCGGGAAAACAACTAGAAAACCATTCGGTAAATGGACTAGAGCTGAATTTCCATTGCATCTCATACATTATGACATTTGTGGTCCTTTGAATGTGAGGGCAAGGCATGGAGCCTCATATTTCGTCACTTTCATAGATGACTTTACACATTTCTCGGTTATGTCTTTCGATCTCCCATAAGTCAGAAGCATTAGAATGCTTTAGATGATATATAGCGATGGTAAAGAATCAATTGAACAAAACAATAAAGGCATTGAGAACTGATCGTAGATGTGAGTATCTATCGGAGCAATTCAAGGCTCTTTGTGATGAAAATGGAATTGTACGATAATTGACTATTCCTGGTACTCCACAACAAAATGGGGTTGCTGAGAAAAGGAATAGAACCCTATTGGAAATGGTTATATCTATGATGGCGCAAGCAAATTTACCTATCTCCTATTTGGGAAATGCGTTATTGACTGCTTATATACTTAACCGAGTGCCCTCAAAATCAATCACTTCCACCCTTATGAATTATGGAATGGTAGGAAACTAGACTTGAGTAGTCTACGTCCATAGGGATGTGCAGCTTATGTTCATGACTCTTCCCATAAATATGGTAAATTAGGTCATAGAGGGAAGAAATGTATTTTATAAGATATTCTGAACACTCCAAAGGGTACGTATTCATAGGTGAACAAGTTGATGAAAGTGTGACTGAAATGGAGTCACGAGATTGCACGTTTTTGGAGAATGATTTTCCTAATAGAGGTGAGATTGATAAGAAATTTCAATTATATGAGATAGAAAATCCTGATAACACACCCACTGATATTGTAGAGGGAAATGAAAATTCACCTTAACATGCAAGACCTAGTGAGAGTGTTGCATCGCTAACGAATTGAATTCAAGAGTTCAATTGTGTAAAAGTAATCGTAAAAGTATTCCTCGTCGTCATTTTGAGATTAAATAAGCATTTATGATTGCTCATAATGATGATGCCGAGCCTAAGACTATTCAAGAGGCTCTCTCATCCTCTGATAAGGAAGAATTGAGAAAAGTTTTAGAATATGAGATGGAGTCAATGAGGGCAAACCATGTCTGGGACTTGGTTGATCTACCACCCAATCATAAGGCCATTTGAAACAAATGGGTTTTCAAGATTAAGTGAAGGGTGGATGGATCCATTGAAAGTATAAGGCTCGCCTTGTAGTGAAAGGTTATACTCAACAAGAGGGTATAGACTATGAGGAAACCTTTTCACTAGTTGTAAGCTTTGCCTCAATATGCCTTATTCTAGCCATCATTACACATTTGGACCTTGAATTATATCAAATGGATGTAAATATGACATTTCTTAATGGAGAACTAGATGAGGAAATCTATATGAAGCAGCCAATAGGTTTCGTAGCTAAAGGTCAAGAGCATAAAGTTTGCAAACTTCATCGCTTAATAAATGGCCTTAGACAATCATCTAGACAGTGGTATCTTCGTTTTCATTGAGCTATAACCATTTTTGGTTTCACGATAATCGAGGAAGATTATTGTGTATATGTCAAGCGGTCCGAAGATAAATTTGTGATTTTATCACTTTATGTGGACGATATTCTATTGGCTGAAATGACAAGATTTTGGTTATCATCATAAAAGAATGGTTGTCCTCCAATTTTGAGATGAATGACATGAGAGAAGCTGCTTATATATTAGGAGTTAAGATTGAAAGAGATCGATCAAGGAAACTTCTTACTTTATCACAAGAGTCTTATATTATGAAGATTCTTAAACGTTTTAATATGCAGCACTGTAATCTCATTGATACCCCCGTCATGCAAGGTGAAAGCCTAAGTACCGAGTTGTGTCCTAAGACTCTATAAAGAATTAAAGCAATGGAAACTGTTCCTTACGCTAGTACAGTCAGAAGTTTGATGTATGCTATGATGTGTACTCGACCCGACATATGTTATGCCGTGGGATTGGTGAACCGATATCAATCAAATCCCAGTTAAGCATACTGGAAAGTGGTGA
Source organism: Eucalyptus grandis (assembly GCF_016545825.1). NCBI lineage: Eukaryota > Viridiplantae > Streptophyta > Magnoliopsida > Myrtales > Myrtaceae > Eucalyptus > Eucalyptus grandis. The sequence continues at coordinate 63,033,615 of NC_052614.1, forward strand.
AGATGATTCTAAGATACTTGAAGGGCACCATGAACTATTGACTTTGTTATCAAGGAAGTGATTTACGCCTATCAGGCTATTCAAATGCTGATTGGGGTGGAGACCTGGATGAGCGTAAATCGACTTCTGGATATGCGTTCTTGCTCAATGGAGGTAATTTCTTGAAATAACAAGAAACAGACATACACGGCATTATCTACTATGGAGGCAGAATTTATTGCATATTCTATCGCAAAGGTAAGAAGCAGTATGGCTAAAATGTTTCTTGAAAATTTAGCCATTGTCACTAAAGTTCCAAGACCAATGACAGTTTATTACGATAATCAAGCAGCCATTGCCTATGTGAAATATCCCAAGTATCATGGAAGGACGAAGCACATTGACATAAAGAACAACTTCATCGAGATATTATAGTACAGAAAAGAAGCGATTCTGGAATACATTTCAACCAATAGAATGGTTGCCGATCTATTTACGGAAGCTATTCCTAGAGACATATTCTTGACTCATAGGATGTCACTAGGATTGCGTAGAATGTGATATATGTTATTGTAGAAGATCATTGGTTTATGTATTTATGGACAGATGTATTGTACTTGTTTATTTATTAGTGATTTGATGTTTTATCAATAAGTACAAATCCACTATGAGACTAGCATTACACACATATATTATTGAAAAGTATGTCAGCATGCAATGATTAGCTCACTCACACGAGCAATCGCCTCAAGTGCTTTAGATAGCACGTTAAGATGAGACGTTATGTACAAATAAATGCTGAAGAGCAAGTCTAGTACATAAAATATGTCGCATTGATTGGAGTCAAGATGAGGTCTATGATTTGTTTATAACAAGACCGAACATGATAGTCCCACAATCATGTATGCTTGAAAGATGCCAAATGCGATTACTTAATTAGACGTTATAGAAAGCAAGTTGATATAGCACTCGGGCTAAACATGAGTACGTGAGAAGCACATGACTATGTTTAGCTAAGATCTGTATAGTGGATATATTTGATAAATGACATACGCTCTTATAGAAAGAGTAATCCACTATAGCATGTAATTCATACTACATGTGCATTGTACGACTAATAATGGAAGATGAGTAAAATTATCCCTATTTACTCATCGTGTGAGCTCTTAAGGTAATTTATAATTTACCTTAATTTTGTGCCCTATGTTACTTCGACTATATTCTCAAGTGAAAGATCAATGTTGCTACTTTAGCATGTTATCGGCGGTCATGAATAGATAATGGCCTTGTGGGACGTGTCTAGGAAAACAGTTATTCTGAAATAGAGAGAGACATGAGTGCGAAGAAAGACTATTGTTGTTTTACATCTATCACATGTATTTATTATCGACCAATTATATCGCCTTATGTGGTTGCAGATATAATTGTAAATAGATGGTGTGTTTTTAGGATAGTCAAGTATAGCTTTTAAGGGATAGGTATACTTGGATTGATGTAATAAAATATGTCTAGGGAACTCTAAGACATCGATTGTTCATTTCTTTTCGGGGTTGTAGCCATTATGTCATCCCTAACAGGTGCATAATTTAAGCTCTCAAGTGTAGGTGTACTCACTAGTCGCACGGCTTACTTGCCAAAGATAAAATTGTTCTGTGAAGTTGATAAATGTTGAATGCCTTGCCTTATATTCTTGATAGAGAGTTATCAAGCCCATCATGTCCGAGTGGGAGATGTTGTAATTAAAAAGGTACGTCCATGATGGGGTGCTAGACATTATTGAAAGGGTATGAAGTGAGAGGTATAAAAACCTTTCTTAGAAGACAACCATTGATGGTTGTTGTTGGCAGAAAATACGTTTAGAGAGAACGTACACTCCTTTCTCTCCCTTTTTTTTTTTTCCATCAAGGCGTTCCATTTTCATCTTTAAGAAAACAATCAGCTTTTACGTTGTGGAAATCGGGTGCTTTCTTCGTGATATCATCCAGACCAACGTGGAGTAATTTCGCTCGTGATTCGTCCACAATTCAACGTTCGCCCGGGGTTAATTGTTGTTTACGCATCGGAATCAGGTAAGTTGTCTTCCGCCGACTTGAATTCCAACAAGACTAAATCCTTTATTCTCTTCTGTCTGAAAAAAAAAAAAAAAAAAAAAAAAAAAAGCCAAAATCGACAAAGCTTTTCATATTACCTAGGGCTATCGATGCGCTCCAGCCAACGAGTATGCTATATCGACAAAGTCTTCGAAACCTTGAGTGATGGGTGGTAAAAGATGTATATAAAAAGCCAGAATAACAAAAAGGCAATTTGAGTGGATTATTTATCGGTGTCGTGGAAAAAATTGGTTATGAAGGTGCCATTGGAAACCAACATTAGGTTATGCTCTCTCGGGATAGTGGGGAAAACGGAAAACTTCAATCCAATCTACTTTGTAGGTTTGTCTCCTCCTTGAATCACGAATCCATCATCGACATCTCCTCGAAGTTAGCCTGATGAAATATTATATTCAGAGTTGCTCACAATTTAAAGGTGGAGGCCAACATTAGGTCATGCTTACAAAGAAAAATCATGAGAAAGGGAAGATTCGATCCAATCTACGCTGTGTGTTCGGAGGGCGGAATCTTCAACCCTGCCTTTTTTTTCCGGTAGAGAAAGTCGTCAATGATGGCACTATTAGAAAATTCGATAATCGACTTACTCCTCCAGGTGGCCAGCCGGTAGGCGGTAGGTGCAGCGTTACCCTGTGGTGGTGACACATTATGGGGATAAGACGGAGGTCCTCTAATTTATTTAGTATCAGTTTTGACAAGAGGGAGAAAAAATTAATTTCATTTATCTTAGCAATAATATCTTAAAAAAATATCAGATGAAAGGAAAGAAACATTTCATGGGAGAACTTATTAATTACATTATCAAATGAATGCATCGTCTGGTATTTTGATGATATTTCATTTTTGCTTGTGGGTTGAAATCAAAACCCCTAAGCAGAGAAGCTTCATCGTCCAGCCTTGCGTTCGCTGCATGTGGGGATGTTGTGCCTTCTTTCACCCTATAGTTGATATCTCTCTATTATCAGGGAAGAGATCACCATTTGAGGTGCACTTGAGGATTAGGGGAAGCTTTTTATAAAGCAAGCGAATCAGTTCAAAGTTCAAAGTCGAGAGGTTTCACTATTGGCTTATATCGGCTAAGATCAAAACCAGGTACAGAGAGGTTGGAAAGAGACTCTCAATTTTAAAGCCAATGTGGCAATCACAGATGACTTTTTTTTTTTTTTTGGTCGGAAGGAGGACTTAGATTATCATAAAAGAGAGTAATTACAAGCGGCACAACCAGCAGCTAAAGCATTAGAACAAAGTAAGGTAATCAAAAAAGAGGGCAGCCAGATGGCCCAATCTTGAGAGAGGACCCGACAAGGGAGTGACACCATAGAATAAACGAAGCCACCGATGATGGCAAGAGTGGACCCGACAAGGGAGAAAATTCAATGGTTTTCATAAAAAGGGAAGAGAATTTGTTCCCAAAAAAAATCATGTCATGAGTCATCTAATGATGACGATGGTATCATCCAGAGATCTAAGTTTCTAGCAAAATCAAGTTTAATTAGGTATGAAAGCGAGCTAAAGAATGACAAAGGCTTGACTGCAGCTTTTTCCTTTTTTTTTTTTTTTTTTGAAGAGCTTTTTCCTTTTCAAAAGTCGGTTGGTGATTTGATCACTCTTTTCGAAAGGACAAAGACTATCATGTGTTGTTGTTCGTTTGACTACACAACTTCGGCTGCATTAGATTAATGCCGAAAAATTATGTCAGTGTCATTATCAATCTCTCTTCCTGACGAAATTCCTTTCACCAGAAGATAATATTTGATTTTCTATCGAATCGTGTTCCGTGCCAATTCAGACAGGAAGTGGCACGTGTAATCAAGAATTATAATTAATTACTCTAGAAGAAAGCAAATGCAAGTACCGGAAAGTTAAAATGTAGGAACTAGAAAGTCAAGTTGATAAATTAAAAGATACATAACTCGTACTGATGATCTTGTATTCCTTCTACAAATAATTCAACGGGGCTTATATAACCCTATTGCAAGACGTAGACACTCCTAAGCGGTCGATATTCAACTTAAAGGTTACAAATCGCAACTCCGTGATCTTAGGCTCCATGGACAAATTCAATGATCGCGTATTTACCTTATCCATATGCTGTAGTGAAATCAAATAACACACTTCCACAATGTTGGCATACAAAACTTGATTCAGTTTTCAAGTAATATGTCAATGAAATCTTCATCTTTGTGGTCTTGGGTTCAAATCTTATTGGAAGTGCTCCAGAAGTAAAATCCTGAGTGCAGTAGGCCCGATGTCTGGAGTGCCTCCTTTAATATCACTTGGAGTGGTGGATCAACTGAAATGCATATAAACTGGCTAGGACAAAAATTTAACACTATGATCAAAAAAGAAAACTAAAAGAAGAAGCTTCAACTACATTTTTGTTTTTTTTTTCTTGACGAGTGGAGGCGACAACGTGAAGAAATATGAAAGATGGTAACAAAACTGATTTGGAAAAGTTTACGAAATTGTAAAAAGATTCACAAAGATTAAAGTAAGTTATCATATGGATTTGGAAGTTGGTTTCAAGTGCCAGGTCTTTCTGTAAACAGAGCACCAGGGCCACCGGCCCATTCAAGTGAGACCGATAGCACTTTGCCTAAGTCCATGAATCAAACGGAACCATATAGCATCGGCAAAACAGGAAAATCAATGCTAGTTCTTCGTTAGATGGTTGTGTCGGTTGATCTCACATGTACCGCAATACAGTTGACAGACTCTCGAGATAAAATTAGGCAATACAGAATGACTTGAAATTCGCGGCAGCAGCCGAGCATAATTGTAAGAACTCAACTTCAGCATGGAATAAAAGTTGAAATATTGAGTTAGTAAGAATTGAGAGCTTGTAGATCTGAGTAATATGAACTTCAGTTAATGTTTGACATCACAAGTTCGGATATGCAGGATAATAATTACCTTTTCATTCTGATGTATTTTAACCTCATCCTAGATATCAAAAATCCAAAATTATACCTACTACTATTCATTTTACCTTAAACTTGTTATTTTTATTTTATTTAAGCCACATGGGTGCCAAGTCAACACTGTTTGCTTTCCGGCATCCATGTAGTCAGATCTTTTAACAGTTTTCAGTAACAAAAATTTAATAGGAGTAAATATATTACATAGATATAAGTTTGAGATTTTTGTTATTAGTGAGCATGGTACATGACTTTTTCCTTTATTGTTGTGGCTAAACAACAAAAGCCGCAACTGAGACTGCAAAATTAATGGGATGGTTCTTTTGTTCTTTTCGACACTTCTATAAAAATTTGATGATTTAGTAGAATAATTTAGATCTAATTTCACTTTTCTTTTTCTTGGTAAATAATTTAACTCTCCTTTGGCACAAGCGAAATGATGCTTAACATTTTGACCAGTGGTTGGATAATATGCAAGGACAATAATTCATTCAACAGAGTACTATTTAGCTCATGACAGTAATTAGTTATATCTATCAAATCACATGTTTGCTTCAACCGATATATAAGATATCATTCAACATAGCATTATTTTTCTTTTGAAAAAAAAATACTATTTTGAGAAAAGTTATTTTAAAAATCCTAGATGATTTACACTTTTTCCAATTCAATCATGAACGTTTTAATTTTGCTAATTGAGTTCTTAATATTTTTATATTTTGCCGTTGAGTCCATCTAACTAACTTTAGCTAAAAATCACTAACGCAAACCTCGGCCATCTTACCTAGCACATCCAATGGTCAATTTTTTTATAATATTTTAGCATTTTTTGAATATATTTATTTCTTCTTCTTCTTCTTCTTCTTCTTTCTTTCTTTTCCATTTTTTTCCAAGCCCAATGAGGGTCGAGTGGCCAACCCTAGCTATGAAGCCCTCATCGGACTTGGTTGAAAATTAAAAAAAAAAAAAAAAGGAAAAGAAAGAAGAAAAGAAAAATAATAATCATAAAGAAATCTTTTAAAAAAATTATAAAAAAAAAAAAAAAAAAATTGTCTACATGGCGTGGGTTGTCCAATGAGACATCATAAGCATCCATGTCAGTGATTTTCAATTAAAATTGACCACATGAGTTCAATTGACAAAACTTGAAAATGTTTAAAACTTATTTGACATAAATGAAAAGTTCACGACTGAATGATAAAAGAGTAATATGTTTAAGACTTTTTGGATAATTTTCCCTACTACTTTGCTAGTTAGTAGGCAAGAAAATTTTGAAGGAAGAGAAGGCAACTTTTGTGTTATTGATTAAAAGGGTCATTTGTGTAGTATGTATACTATGTCGGTTCTAGGTATTTCTAATAGATAATAAGAGGCTAAAAGATCTTCAGATCATTGGCATTCTTTTTCTTTTTCGTTTTCTTTTTTTGGATCAGTTCTACTTTGCTCATATTCTAACTCTCTGAGGTTCTACTCTACACTTATTCTAACTCTCATTCTCAGACTTTTGTCTTGCCTCCTTACAAGGCATGAGAATCGAAACCCACTCCTGAAAACTAATTCGTCCCCACCCCAACCCCCCTAAGAAGGTGGGGATTCGAACCCCCACCTCCCAATAAGTTCTACAAGGATCAACTGTCAAGTCGCTAATGGGAATACTTAAGTGACGTCACAAGCTAACTAGTAGTCTTATGAAATTTCTCAAGGAGACTTCGCACCATCTCTTATTTACTAGTCACGGCTTACAAAACTCGACTCCTATCCTAGGCAGCCCCACTGCATCCATTGCTCATCAGTGTCCTCATTGATTCAAGCCTTAGCTCTTTCCCTTGAAACTTTGTGGCTGCATGGGAGTAGTCCCCGAAGGCGTACTTCTCCGGGTACAGGAGCTTTGTCGCTAGCGAGATGATGGCATCATCCGCAAGATTGTAGAACGTGGCCACAGAGAGCCGGCAACCATTCTTCTCAGCCATGACACGGTGCAAAACGCTCTTGTACTGCCTGTTGGTCACCACCTCGAGTTGGTCCCCGGTGTTGACGCATATGCTTGCATAGTTGGACCGCAGGATCGGCACCCATTGCCCCTCATGGAGGAACTCAAGGCCCGAGACTCAATCATCCTGAAGCATCACAATGATCCCACCTGCATCGATGTGTTCCCAGAGCCCCCACAGTCTCTTAGTGTAGGGGCATTCCGGGTATTTCGCCACCTTCATCCCCACGGAAGGCCCATTTCTCCCTGAGAATGCCCTCTTTATGTGGTCCTTGTCTAGGCCAAGGTTCTCACAGATGAGCTCTGAGAGCTTCTTTACTAGCTTTATCACCTGAGTGATGTACTAGTCCATTACCGCCTAAAAGGAATATTGCACAGAGGATTAGTCAGTCACTGGGTAAACATTATAGATACTAAGGCAAGTGGACTAAATTGATCTCCAATGCAATATGACGAACTCTAAGCGACTAATCCGCCAAATCACCTTTCAAACCAAAATTCCAAAGATACCGGGCTTAGTCTCTTTATTGATTACTTAGTCACTACAAAGAAGGTTGGATAATGAAAGTTCTCAAATGATCGAGTTGTAAACTTACGATTGGGATTAATTTTCTCACGCACCGAAATCGTTCGAGAGGTTCTGAAGTCCTCAATGTTCGACTTCGGGTAGTGCCGATGAAGAAGGGCCATTCCTAGTCTAGATCGTGTGTAGTACTATTGGCATGTTTTAAGCATTCGGCAGTTTCGACACATAGAAAGTTGCCTTCAAATTCTCCTCATAGTGGGTGTTGACAAAACGCTTCACTTTCTTCATCGCCTTAGGATCAACACCATGGTTCTTAATTTGTAAGAAAAACATCATCATCATAATCATTTCTTAAGATAAGAGAGTGAATTGGGTTGATAAAAAAGATTGAAGTTCGTCGATGATGACGATGAATCACAAAATGTTACCTTGAAGCAACCCCATTTCTCACAAGCATGGTGAAGTATTGCCAATGTTTTGCTCCCCGTTCTCACCACCAAGCTCACTCAAATCTATCATAGGAATTTCCATGATTTCGCTTCCTCTTTTCTTTACCTCCGAACTCTCTATGACAAGTTTATTGAGATGGTTGATGGACTGAGCATATACATATATAGGGTTAGAGATGGGGGAAGTTCAATGAATTTTTTGCCTACATTTTTTGAGACTTTTATGGGAAAGACAAGGGAAAGAAAAAGGTCTGGGGCTGGGAAAAATATTAAGGCGTCATCGTCGTACACAAGAGTGATTTTGATAGAAAGGCGGTGTGGTTAGTCAAGAGTTGATCACCTAAAGCAACATGCTTGGTTGGATTCTCGGGAAAAAGACTCATCTAAGTGATCCTAAGGAAAAAAAATGAGTCATGATCCAAATCCCGCTATAATGACAAAATGCTTTAGCAAATAGATAGGTTATGAACTTATTTCTCATGTCTATCATAAAGAAAAGCACGTGGTGGTCTTCTTTAGTGTTGTTGGGGACCAGTTCATTCAATCAAAGTGTTAGGGCTCACTTATTCGGTATTCATGCTTCGGTGTTCCAACCCCTCAATTGACCTCGTTTCTTCGCTTGGTTCAACCCAATTTAATCCAACAACAAAGAGCTCCAACAATTGTTAAAGAGCCCAACATAACTCAGGTTAAGAGATAATTGAGTATGCCACGAATTATTAGGATATCGAATATGCCTTGTAGATGGACCTTTATGCTATGACCAATGCCTTAGACTCTAGTTGGTCGTATCTATGTGAGTTCGTGTGTTCTATGTCTCGTAAAACAAGCATTCTTCTTTCCGAGAAAGTATCAGGGAAAGCTCCACTCCGTTACAAAGTTCACCAAAAAGGTCAGATTTGCATCAAAACAGAAGTTCCCAAGTGTTATGTCCACTATGAGTGAAATCAATCAAATGGGACCTCATGCAAATCAATCAAGTGGTCGGGATATCCTTTGGAATGTTTGGTGTCGATTAAAATCAAGACTTTTCTTCTCCTTCTTCTTTTCATATTTTCCGACGTATTTATCAGATTTCACATAATGAGTCGATTTGCAGCAAATCGGGAGCTACCAAGTGTCATGTCAATGTGAGTTTGTTTTTCATCTTCCACCCATTGTTTGTATTGGATTTCAGAAGAGCTTGTAGACTAGACAATGATTGAACATCTAGCAGGGTTGTTGAGTTTGGAATTATGACCACAAAGCGTAAAATCAACCTAAGAGCATATGGGAAAGTAGAATTATGTAGGATTGAACCACCAACTTGCACCTTGGTTCATTCTTTTCAAAACTTAAATCGTTGGGCAATCCACACATTAGAAATTTGCACTGAAAAAAAGTTGGTGATTCCCTAAATGAAGGTTACCTTGCTTTCTAATAATAATTATTATTAGCAAAATAGACATGATTTAAGGGAGAAAAATTATGTTTAAGAAAAGTGACTTGACAATGAGTTGCGCTTTTTTCACTTCTCATCCAGCTCAAACACTTTTATTATTTATTTTTTATAGTGTATTGTCCATCTTACCCATCGCTTTTTCCTCCTTTAAATGTTGTACTCCACATAGTCAAATGTAGGGGCCATGTGGATCCTTTTTTGAATTTATTTCTTCTTTTTCTTCCACCTTTCTTTTTCTTGTCCTCACTTGTGTTGAAGCGTATCCTCCAACACCTCTATGCACACCAGCAATTGGGCAATCTCACAGCCTCACAAGCTTCCTCTCTACCTCGCCATCGTCCCTTAAAGCTCTTGGAATGTCTAGCAAAATCCCCTATGCTGGTATGATCTTCCTCTTGATATAATTCTCTATGTTGATCTTTTGATTATTGCGATAATTTGGTTATATTCATAATAGAATGATCAAGGTGCTTGAGCTCATGACTTGATTAGTGTCAAGCCTTTTGGCTTTAGTGGTGTATTGGAGGCTTCAGTAATGGTTTTGCCTTTGTCTTTGTCTTTTTTGGGTTTTGGCATGATTGTATCTCCTGTAAAAATTCTCTTATGAGAAAATCAGGTAATGAATTTGAAGAACTATTTATAAATTCAATATCAAAACCAAATATTAAAAGTATGGCTTACCATTTTGCAAAAATCTGTTTTGATGCAATATTCAAGACGTCTTTTTGTAAAACATCTTTGGCTGATTTGTAATCAATTGTCAAGAGAAATTTTTAGTTCAATAAATCTCATTGGAATTTTGATATGGAAAAACTAATTTCCTTTTTGATTGTTGAGTAATTTTGCTGGTTTGAGTTCTAATGTTTTAAGACAAAATGGACAACTTGTTCTTTAGTATTCTTGACCTATTTAAGAATACCGTCATATCCTATATATGAAGCATCTGTTTCAACTATTTTGAAAGTAGATGGATCAGCTAGGTGTAAGCATGGTATTTCCTTAACATGAATATTTATTTGTTTGACAATGTTTGCATGGACTGAAGTCCATGGTGGAGAATCCTTTTGTAACCTTTACAAAGAATATTTATATTGGAGAATAAATCTATAATATAATTGAGACTAAAGAAATATATAATATAATTGAGACTATCTAAGAATCTTTACAATTGGATTTTGTCTTTAATCTCATTCTGGAATTTATCAAGAAATTAGATTGATCTTTTTTTATGGGAATTATGGTGCCTAAACAGATATAATGACCTAGGAATCTAATTTTGGTCTGAAGAGTGCAATTTTAGTAGGAAATACTACTAAATCATTTTGTATGATTATTTTTATAAAGGTAGATATATGTTTGAAATGTTGTTCTAAATTGGGGGAGAAAACCAGTACAACATCCATGTAGACTGGGATGTAATCTGAATAATGATTGAAAATTTCATTCATGATTATTTGAAATTCTGACGGGGTATTCTTGAGACTAAATAGCATAACATTCCATTCATATTGACCAAAAGGGACAGTAAAAGCAATTTTATATTGATCATTTTTATTGATTTGTATTTGCCAAAATCCTAATTTCATGTCAAATTTTGAAAATATTTTTGATCTACATAATCTGTTTAACAAGTCCTTTTTGTTGGGTATTGATACCTTATTCATCTAAAGGTTGTATTCAAAGTTTTATAATTAATAACTAACTTGGGAACACATTTTTCTAATTTAGTATTTTTATTGACATAGAAAACAAAACAGCTCCATGGTGATTGACTTTTCCTAATGAAATTTTTTTTCGTTCGAAGATCTTGTATTTCTATTTGGCAAAATTTTGAAACTTTTTGATTCATTTGTGTAGGATGAGCTTTTGTAGGTATTTTATTTTCAGAAAAATCTTGTTCATGAGATAAATCGACAATATGCTTTTTTCTTTCCCAAAAAGCATTAGGTAAGGTAGAACATATAATTTTCTGTGTTTTTGTAGGGACGCTATGTTATCTTTGATGTTTGTTTTTAAGGATTTTCTTCTTTTTTTTTAATTATGAGTCTTCTTTAAAAATTCAAGCTGGTTTTATTTATCTTTTATAAGACAATTTATTCCTAAAATTGAATGTTCTTATAAGATAATTAGGCTTCTCATTTGTGATTTTGTTATAAAGGGAAATGTGATTTTTCTATTTAAATCATGAATTTCAATTCCTTCATTTGTTACTATAAAAGGTTGAATTAATTGTATGAAGGGTGTTTCTAGAATTACTTCTTGTATCATATTTTTAATTAAAAAGAAAGGAAATTTTGTAAGACATTTGAATTTTTATTAATATTAATTCTTCTAGCAATTTACATTTAATATTTAACTTGTCTCCCGAGGCTGATTTTAATGATTCAGATGTTTTATCGAAGTATTTTGTTGGAACAAGGCTTTTTTTTTTTATACAATTAAGATCGGCCCCGTATCAAAGAGTACTATTGTTTCAATAATAACTTCATTATTGATTTTTATCATTATGTTTATTATCCATTTAGAGGTTATTTCTGTTAATAGCATTAAAGAGTTTTGATTAGAAGTATTAGAAGTATTAATGATTTCATTTTGATCTTCTAATTTTGCTTTTCCCTTTGTGATGAGAGCTTTTATATCGGAGATTTCTTGTTTCAATTCTATTTTTGCAGCCTTCAAGGCTTGTATTTCTAATTTTTATTGTTTTATTTTACTTTGGAGATCATTAATATTTATTAGCCTAGACTAGTTTTTTTTTTTTTTCTATTAAGAATATCTTTTAGATTATAAGAAGTATTAGGTTTAGAAGTAATATTCATTGAAAATTGAAATCTATCTAAATATTCTATTTTGGCTTCGGTTCATCAACAATGTTGAAGAGGAATTCTTTTTTCTTTTTGTCAACATATTTATTTCAGGAATAGATTTATCAAGAGAGGCATCTTCATATTATGATTTTGAAGAGGTTTTTATTTCATTTATTTGAAGACATTCTTCTTCAAGAAATTCATCATAAGAGGTATCATTAGTTTCTATAAGGATGTTATTTAATTGGTATAAAGTATTATCATCTAATGAGAGTTCATTTAATCTTTTACTAATTCTACAATGTTTTGAAATATATCCTTTTCTACCACATTAGTAACATTTAAGATCTTTAAAAATTTTCTTATTAGTTTATGGTCTATTTTGGTGTCTTCATTTATTTTTGTGAAGTTGTGATTTGTTACACTGTTTTCTTTTTTTTCTTTTTCAGAAGGACAAGTTCTTTTGCATTTTGATTTTAACTTTTCATTATAAGAAGGGTCGATTAGGGGCATAGAAATCTCCTAAACTTCTAAGAGATTGTTCTTCTTTGAGTTGTCTTTGTAATTTGATTTCATTACACATTTGTGTTCCTTATCTACAAACATAAGAGACTATTTCTTCATATGAAAGTAGATCATAACGTATTTAGTCACCGTATTCTTCTATAATCCTATCTCTAACTTGGTGACATATTATTTAGGGTAAACCTACTAAGAATTTTTAATACATACATACATGTGTGTGTGTGTGTGTGTGTGTGTGTGTGTGTGTATGTATATATATAATCGAAAGTGCATGACTTTATTGACGTCAAAGATGCTGGAGTAAAATTTTCTTTTTCAATATTTTCGACCTTAGTTCTCCAGAGGAGCAAGTCATAAATATTTAGAAATAGAACCATCTGATTTGATTCATTCTCAATAGCCATGAGATGATCGTCTTAGGGTGATCCTTTTGTCGACGGATGCTCCTATTACACTCGTAGTCTCGATAGATCCTTTGTCATGTGACCCCAAGCAAGAAAATGCACAAAGTTGCACAATTTCAGGCAAACTAAATCTAGACAAGATGTAAGCATCGCACAAGGGCCACTTAGGCTGCGCATGGCAACGCTTCTCTTCCCGGAAAGAGTTTTTTTTTTTTTTCAGAAATGGTTCTTTTCTATTTCTGCTTCGGGGAATAATTTCTGAGTAAAAAAACCCGTTTGGTAACGACACAAAATTTCTACTCTTGGAATAGAAATGTGTTTGGTAACGCAACAATTTCTTGTTTGTATTTATTCATTTTTTATTCTTGTCGACGGATCGCCACCGCCCGCCGCCCGACGACCACCGGCCGCCGGCCGACGCCGCGGGCCGCCCCGGAGGTGATAGTCCGACGGCCAGCGGTCGTGCGGCAACCGCGACCGGCGAGTGGGCGGCGGCGACGGCGGCGGCGGCGGCGGCGGGCGCGCCGGTCGGCCGGGCGAGTGGTGGCCGGCGGCGGCTCCGGCGGTTGACAAAGTGGTCGCGGCAAGAAAAGGAAATAAAAGAAAATTAAAAAGAAAATCAGCTTATTTCTAGAAATTGTTCTGGACAAGAAGCAAATTTTTTTTTGCTTCTCATTTCTTTTCCAAATCTATTCCCGGCTAACTTTCTATTCCCGAGAATAGAAAAACAACTTGGCGTTACCATATAGGTTTCTGTTCTTTTTTTGTTCCGGGAAACCAAAGAACAGAAATTTTGAGGAACAGAAACGTTGCCATGCAACACCTTAAGTTGTATGCCCTAGGCAATGGGCCACCAAGGTTGTGTGACCCAAGGCAAGGGGACACCGGTGCCACCCGAACCTAAGCAATCGCACATCGTAGTTCCTCTTGCTCCTCCGAGCTACCTCAATGAATCCCAGTCTAAAGGTAAGAGACTATGAATAATGCAAACCAAAGAGTAAAAGCAAAATTTTAGTTTATGAGGATAAGAAAGAAAACTGAAAAATTCATTAATCCTTAAGAGGAGCTTTTGGAGAATGTTGTAAAGACAAAGCAAGGATGGTCTGTCTTTAGCTTTGGGCTTTTGCTAATGCTAGCTTTGAGATAAAATGGTTCAATATTTTTTACCAAACACCACAACTTACTCATTAAGAATCATCTTTGATGCTTCATTCATTAAAGATCCAGAGGTTGCCGCAGTAATAGAGGAGGATGAATGGAGGTGACCATCCCCAAGATCAAATGAATTGCTTGAAATCCAAGCCGTAGTTTGTGTTGTCCTTCCACCACCTACAAAAGAAAAAGTGATTTTCCTGGGCGCTAACATGGAAGATCTAACCAAAAGGTGGCTCGGAAGCTGCTAAAACCTCAGGGGACCAAAATTCAGTGGCATAGGCTCGTATGGTTGTGCCCTAATATCCCATAATTTTGCGTTTATAGCTTGTCATATTAAACAAGCTACAAACAAAAGGTAGAATGAAAGTAGTGGAGTTCTATTAATGGTGTAGGTTTGCTCAGAAGCAAGACGATGAATCTTGTGATCATCTGTTATTTTATGTGTATTTTCATTTTTTGAGGCAGCTTTGGAATAGAGTCATGGTTTTGCTGCATCTAAATAGGCAAGCAGAGGATTGGCCATATGAGCTCTCTTGGGCTCTTCAATTCTTGAAGGGCGGAAGCTTAAAGATTGTCCCGATAAAACTAGCATGGTATGCCACTATATACAGCATTTGGAAGGAGCAAAATATGGTTCTTCATGGGCAAACCACTCTATGTAAACAAGGTTTTGGCAGCAATTTGCTTATGGATCGACTTGCCTTTGAAGCTTTAATAAGTGATGGAAGGAGAGTAGTGGATGATGAAGTTAACAATCTATATTTTAAATGGAGAATCCTGGATTAGATTGTCATCCGAGCCTCTGTGCTTTGTGTTTCCTTGTTCTTGTAGAAGTATCGGTTTTTCCCCTCAGCTAATATGTAATAAGGGACTTGGGCCATCAGGCCATTTTGTGATGGGATTTTTGGGCGTTGGGCTTTGTAATTTAGTTAGGGACTTTCTTTTGGATATTGGGGTTTTATGATTTAGGTTTAAGGTTGGGCCTACTGGCTCTTGGGTTTGTGAGGGTTATCTAACTAATTATGGGCTTGTATTGGGAAGGAGTCCTCCCATTATCTGGGTTTTAGGCAATAAAGTAAAAGAGAATTCCTGATCGACATTAGAAGTAAAGGTAAATGATACAAATGATTTCTGAACTTTGATCTAATGTACAATGTGATCCATGAAGTTTAAGTTTGCTCAATATGGTCATTGAACTTTAGTTTAATATGAAATATTGTTTATGAACTTTTAATTTGTTTAATGTTGTTCTTGAACTTTAGTACATGTTCAATGTAGTTATGAATTGTATGTACATGTTCAATATATCGCCTGGTGCAAAGAGGTGAGTTTTGAATTTTTCCTTAACTTTAAAGCCCATTTACACCCAACTAAACTTTTAGAAGGATTAGTTTGTATAAGATCCCATGTATGGTTGACGAACAAGGCATTAAAAATTCATAGTGGGTCAAGCAAAATGGCCATAGAGTAGCACATTGATGTCCCTTGGGGAAAGAGTGAGAGTGAATAAAATAAAAAATAAAAAAATTTGGGTTTAGAAGTTCTAGAGTTGTCACGAATTTGAATAGGATGAGTGGGAAGAAAAGAAACATAAGTATAGGAGCTTGACATAGATGTAAAGAGGATTTGCAGGTATGTTTGGGAGGAATTCAATCAAGAGAGGAGTTAGGTTGGGACACGGTAATTGGGGTCAGAGGGAGAGGCGGTGAAGGGGAAAAGAAATGGAAGCAAGTTGGTGGGCAAAAAAGAGGACGGAGCGGGGTTGGGAGGTTAGGCTAGATAAGAGGAGAGAGGCCAAGGAGTTTGAGTAGGATAGGAGGAGAGAGCGTCAGAGGAGCGAGAAGGAAGAATAAATTAATTGAATGAAACAAAAAAAAAAAAAAAAAAAATGAAGGGGCTGATACTAAACAAAGGTTACAGGACAAAAAGTTGAAGGATTATATAAAAAGGAAAAATTCCTCTAATCAAGCCAGGCATGACGACTGATAAAAGAACGACCACTTGATCAATCAATACAACAATAGCTTTTGTGATTCCACGTGTACTCAAGAAATACCCATGGCACAAATGAGGCGCTAACTTGTGAGAAACACAATTAATTAAACTAGAACCCAAATAAAAAGTGGAAAGAATAAATGTCAATAGATGACATGATTGAGAAACGATTAATAGTGTAAGTAGTAACGAAGAGCATCAATCCAATCTGAAGAAAGCATATGAGCATAGATTAATAAGGATCAAGACATTTCGACTAAGTGTTTTACGTTCTGATGGGCCATTTTGAGATGGTTCCCTCCGTCATGAGTTTGTTAAAATTTAATTTTTGGTGCTACACAAATTTTCAATAAAACAATGGAAGCGATAAAAGTGTGTATGCACTACAAATTTAATTTTCATAGGAATGACTCAAGTAAACCGAGAGTAGTCATCAATGAATAATACAAAATATATGGAACTAAAAATAGATAAAATTGCACTCATCTAGACATCAAATGAATTATAATCAAAGGAAAAGATGTGCTATGACTAGCAAACTCAAAAGGCAATTGACGAGATTTGCCCCATGAGACAGACTCACAAGATACTAATCTAGAACTAGAATTGCAAACATGACTCAAAACTTATCTATTAGGATGCCTAGGATGAGCATGCTAGTGAGTGAGTGAGTGAAGTAGAGGAAGCCATGATAGGATGCAAGTGAAATGACATCAATAATTTAGAAATCAGATAAAGACCACAAGAGAAGTCAGATTGGTGGAGAGTTTTCTCAGTTCATTGATCCTTCAAAGTAAAGAATGAACCTTTAAAATCAATAGCATAAGAACTTTTGCATCCAAGTTGAGTAACTAAGAGGAGATTGTGAGCAAGATAGGGACACGATACACGAGATAACGACAAAGATCGAGAGCAAGTGTGCAAAAGGAAAAAGACACAAATGGTCAATGAACTTTGACAATGATAATATTGCACATTTTCATGTAGTTTAGGGATTGGATTGAACATGTATCAAAAGTTTATGGATCACATTGGACAAATTAAAAGTTTAGCGACAACATTGTATATTAAATTAAAGTTCAAGGATCATACTGAACAAATCGAAAGTTCATATACAACATTACACATTAAATTAAAGTTTAGATGCAACTTGTTTCATTATTCATATGTAAAAAGACTTTACCAACTTGCTTAATAGGCAATAAACGACCATTACCAACTAAGACTTTTGTCAAATCGTAAAACAATTTAAGATTTAGGATTTTATAATATCATTGGTCGTGTGTGCTGATGCTTTGCTATCAAGATATTACATTGGATAAAAAATCTCTCCTACCAACAAAGCCGAGATGGAGTTTGAGAGATCAATGGTGGTGAAGGTGTGGTTCAATCGTTATCGATATAGTAGCGCAATGTGTCTTGCCCGTTATAGATTTGATAAATAAGACAAGGCCTAAATATAAGAATGACTCCCTAGGTGAATGGGGAAACGCAGGGGTTCAAACTACCATGAAACTGACTAGAGGAGGTGGTGGAACAATCAGTATAGGGGGCTGATAATGATTACACACTGGGCTGATCCTAGGAGGATTGAAAATCCGATTGATCACGCACGAACCATCTCCCTTGTTTAGTATGGAAAATGTCCACTTAATGTTTACTTTTCTTGAAAATCATTCGAGTAGTGGTAAAAAAGACTAATCTCAATCATTTTTAATATTCAGTGCAATTAAAATTATGACCTTTATTGTTAATTTCTTCTATTGCATGAGAAATGAAAATTAACTATGCGTGATGTGTGAAAACTAGTTTGGTCTAATGTCTAGTTCAAGCATTAGCACTCTAAAAAAAATACAAAACCATCTTTTTTGTACTTTTTTTTTATATTATTTTTGAAATGTCGTGGTATTAGGTGCGAAAGCAATCGATCCATCAGAGGCATCAGATAATACAAATTCCATGCATAGTCCACTCGTTTAAAAGATTTAGATGGAAAAGCTTATGTGGCGATGCACGTAGGGAGGAATTTGTTAGATAATTGCATATTGCGCAATCATCGGACTTATCTTACTCCCTTATAAAAATTATATTCATGATGGTGGATATAAAAGAGAACTAATTAGAGAGCGGATGGATTTGGCTCTAATTTTTGAAAAAAAATAATAGGTTAATTGTCTCATGTTGGGCTGGGCGGCCAAAAACGATTGTTTTCCCAGGTCCGGTCATGGCTTAAGTGATCGTCCATGATGAAAAATTGTGATATTAATGTAAAACATCGATTTTCAATGAAATTTCAAGATCACTCGTTAACATGGCTTGTGACGGTGTGCCTTATAAAAAAAAAAAAAAAAAAAAAAAACAAATTGTCCTTTCACGATATTATGAAAACGAGCGGAGAATTCCTTGAAATGACCGCGTGATTTCACCGTACCTGGCTACCCTCTCTCGCCGTGGCGAAGCTTCTTTGTAACGCAACTTTAGTGGACGAATGATTTGTGTTAAGTTCAAAGTCCCTGTCTGGACCACCACGGTCAAACCACAAACCTCTCGATACCTGGTTCAACTTTAGCCGATACAAGCAAAAAGTCAAAACTCTTGACTTTGATCTCGCCTGTCGGCACAACCACGGTCAAACCAAGGTCTCCATCAACTGCCGCCGTGGCAAACCTCTCGATACCTGGTTCAACTTTAGCCGATACAAGCAAAAAGTTAAACCTCTTGACTTTGAACTTAACACAAGTCACTCGTCCACTAAAGTCGCGTTGCAAAGAAGCTTCGCCCTTATTCCTCATAAGTGCACTCCAAATGCCGGTCCATTCCCTGATGAAAGAGAAATTAAGTATAGGGCGAAAGAAGGTATGACATCCCCAGATGCGGTGAACGCAAGGCCGAACGATGAAGCTCCCCTACCGGGGTTTCGATTTCACTCCCACAAGCAAAAACGAAATATGAACACATTACTAGACAATACATTCATTTGATAATGTAATTAATGAGTCATCGCATGAAATATTTGTTCCATTTATTTGATTTTTTAAATATATTATTGCTAAGATAATTGAGAAATTAACTTCTTTTTTTCCTCTCTTGTCAAAACTAATACAAAATAAATTAAATGACCTCTGCCATCTCCCCATGATAGGTCACTCCCAAAATGTAACTCCTGGCCAGCGAGATTAGATTGATATCAAATTACTTTCTAAGGCAGGCCCGATTTCGTGCCGCCAAGACGTCTAAGAAAAAGTACTTTCTTTGTTTTTTCCTCCCCACTTTTTATCAAGTTGGGCCCATTGAACATGTGTCGCATTTGTCATGCACCCAATGTAACATGTCACTAAACATTCTAGCTTTCCATTTTAATTTACTCCCTTAAAATGGAAAAGAGAAGAGAATTGCTGCTTTAGCTAAAGCAAGAAAAGTGTACCATCCTCACCACACATCTTCAAATTTACTATTAATAGAATATACTGCCAGACAACATACTTGGAGATGTATAATTAGGAGGGTACCGTGGAAAGTATCTCTAAGCATTTTTTTTAAAAAAAGGTCGTAATTTCAGCTACTCTCCTGATATCACAACACGGGTTGACGTGAAATGCTTGCGGGGCTAGGCTACTGGCGAGATAAATTTCCTTTTTCACTGACTCTGGTTTATAGAAATAGTCCTTTTTTTCCTGTGAAGAATATCTCATACTTTTGTTGCTTTATTCCCTGGTTTGTTGGCGGTATTGACATGATGCCATTGATCTTGAAGACAGGTGATTCTTTGTGGTAGCTCGCCCAAGTCCTTCATAACAAGTCGTGGTAATTTTCACTTCACTCTTTTCGGGAAAGAAATGAAGACAAAAATAAAGTCACCTGTGCGTTTGGGACGACGGTCGTCATTGAAGCATTCGAGCCATCTTCTGGGGGACATCAATGGATGCATGGACGATCTGGTTGTTTGGATTCTCCATGAGAGAGAGAGAGAGAGAGAGAGAGAGAGTTGGATAATGGAATTGAGAAGAAGGAATTAGAGTCGGTGTGGTTAGAATGGCCAAGAGAAGAATGAAGTGAGAGGTGCAGGGAGGCCTGAGGGATGGCTGTAGATGGAGTTATATACAGCAAAAATTCAGAAGAGAGGGGTGGTATTGTGGAACTAGATTCGTGGGAACACAGACATGTTAAAAGTATGATTTTGCGGTTTGGAATCAAGTGAAATTAGTACAGGTCTCGTTTCATCCAAGGGCACATGAGCGGCCTTGTTTGCATCTAAATGCACGTAAAGAAGAAAAATTGGGTATCGTGGAAAGTCGACATGCATGCAAGGATGTAAAGGAGGGAGAGAGAAACAGGATGTGAGGTCGGCATGGAGTCAGCAAAATGTCATTCGAACTCGTTGCCAAAAGATCGATGCTCATCTGCGTTTTTCTATTTTCCTAGTGAATCCTATCAATATGATCAATCTAGAGCATAGGCCACTCGTAGCAAGCGATAATAGCAAGAGGGGAACCGACGTGGGAGAAACATTCGAGGGTCTTCACAATATGGGAAGAGAATTTGGTTGGTTAATTAAAAAGGAAAGCATGTCATAGGTCACCTAATGATAAAATGACAATGGTCTTTCTAGTGTCTAATAATAACCTCATAGGTATTACACACATATGTTTGAGTTCCTAGCAAAATCAAATTTGATTAGCTATAGTAGCGTGTTGAAGAATAATGAAGGCTTGTTCGCATTTTTTTTCCCCTTCAAAACATGGTAGGTGATTTGATCCTCTTATCGGAAGGGATAAAGACTATATCATATGTCAGTTGTTTATCCGGCTACGTTACTTCCGCTCTCGTTGTTGTATTGGATTAAAAGGTTATCACTGCATCTCTAGATAGATAATACAAGTGGGAGTTTGCCCACGCACATGGAGATTATTATTGGTGTGTACACGAAAATATTGCTTTCTCATCTTTTCTTCAAAATCACTACATCTCTAGATGGATAATACAAGTGGGAGTTTGCTCACACACATGGAGATTATTATTGGTGTGTACACGGAAATATCGCTTTCTCATCTTTTCTCTGGAGATTACAATTGGTACACGGTACACGGAAATATCGCTTTCTCTTCTCCAGATATTATTGTTGGAATATGGAAATATGGCTTTGTCGTCTTGGTATATGGGAGATATATGGGAGATATCGCTTTCTCAATCATTTCCCACCGCATCTCCACTATCCGACGCTCCATTAAACAATTTCCATGATCGCACGTTAACTTATCCATAAGCGGTTGTAACTCTTCGGTTGTGTAGTGGACTCGACTAATCTCCATAATTCTAGTCTCCCCGGGGTACATTTTAAATGACTCGAAGGAATTGAAAAGAGACTTACTCTGACCAGATGCTTAGTAAAGAGATTTTATTTGAAGATAAATAGAAGTTACTCATATTACAACCGGCTGTGGTGGCTCTGCTGGATAAGAGCTCCATTGATCCTTGCCCAAAGATGAAGAGTTCGAAACCCAGTGGAGGCACTTTGTGTCTTAAGTGTGACGTCGAGGTGGTGAGTCATCCGCTAGCGTCACTCCAGGATTTACTTGTCGGTTGCCGATTGTACGGGGTTTCTGAGTATAAAAAAAAAAAAATAGAAGCTATCATATGATTCGACCTAGAAACAAGAAGAATGACCCATTATTCTATTTACAAATTTATTACTAATAAAAGATTGCTTGTTAAATAATCCGTGATTAGACATATATATCGTTACATGGCCGTACTTGCTTTTCTTTTTCCATTTATGAATCTCCCATTCATAGAACTTTTTTACGTGGGATCAACGTATTGGGCAACATAAAATTAAATAAAATAAGACAAAAGTTTTCCATCGAATAATTCTTTTAAAAATCGGACATATATCAATAAAAATGGAGCTGATGATCAAGCTTTTGGAGTTGGCCCAAGAGATCATTGGTAACATCTTCTTAAGCTGATCAAAACGATGGCCACACATATCTCCTAGATAAGCAAAATGTGATCATCCAAAAAAACATGCTATAAAACTGCAAATTGATTGTTGCTGACAACACGATATAATTAAAACCGATCGATTTCGATCCTTATATTCTCTTTCGGATCTGAAAAAAGGTTGTGGACAGATGCGCTAATAAATCATGGGAAAAGCGAAGTACCCCACGACTGTCTAATCAAGCTTTGAACTCGGCCTGATTATGCCAATCATAGAACCGTATTAAGCTCCTGAATGATTAATTAAAGCAGGCAAAAGATGAGAGAAAATCGAAGAGTGGAAGGAAGAGTTGTCCCTCATCCGATTCTATGTCTACAATAGTCGCCTCGTGGAGGAAATGATATTAAGCCTGATAAAAAGCCAACCCTCTTGCCAAATTAAATAAATACAGGCTTGTAGAATTCTGGCTGTTACCTCGCTCGTCCGAGTGCTTATAACTCTTAAGCCTTCACTCCATTCAACCATCAATCGGCATCTTCATCTTCCTCGGCTTTGGTTCTCCACGCTTATTTAAATTTACACAAATCTCAATTGTTGATCAGTCATCACTGTATACCAATGACTGTGTTCATGGTCATCAATGCGCATGGCAGTAGACAAAAAATTCCCGGAATTGACAAATTGTCGATAGCCACACCACATTTGATGCCAAGTTATACTTGCTCGGATCAGGATCATGTCGATTATAAAGACTTGGCTATTTTTGGTATAAACACATACTCCCATTTTTGTTCTTTTAAAAATTTGAAAGGCACGGATGATTACCTCTCAAAAGTTTGGATGGGTGAGTATTATTATATCTCCGATGCTTCGCACTCCGCATTTTGACAACCACTTTATCCTCGCCTTTGTAACATCTTGACACATCATCCTCTGATCGATAGGTTTCGCGAACCATTACCATTAGTCATTACTTGACAAGATTTCATTTTCATTCAACTTCATCTTCATCTTCATCTTCATCTTCATCTTCGTCTTCAATTTTGATGCAAGCTACTCCTCTTTCCAGTTTCTCTTTTCTTGGAATTCTCCATTATACTTCAACCCAGTGTTTCAATTAAATCACAAAGCTCCTGAATATTTGGCTTCCGCATATCTTTCTCACTTCGACAAGTGACAACTATATGTTCCAGCCCCACGACGACTCTATGGAATAATCCTGATCAGGTAACTCCGTGTCCCTGTTTTATACGAGATCCATCAGATCGTATCCCTCCAACTCTAAAGGGTTCATTTCCGCGCCTTGTTAGAGAAAAGCTTCCTATCCATGAAATTTCCATGATAGAGTGTGTCTGATTGCCCAAATCTAGTTAATTTAGGGCTTTTCCTTGCCTTTGACCTTAAATTTTACCGATGGTACTTGAGACTAAATTCTATATCTCTTCTGTCTGAGAAAAAAAAACCAAAATCGACAAAGCTTTTCGATTATGTTGTTTGGACTTTCGCATAGATTCCGGTCACTTAGGTGCTGTAATTAATTTTTGGTCGCTGTCGACAAACTGCTTTTCATTCCCTTCTGGGTTGATGCCGATCACCCTTTTGGACCTATTTGGCATTACCGGCCTTTGTCCATATGGGACATATGTTAGGGATATCGAAAACTTCCCAATTCAAATACTTCCAGTAGGTCGAAGATGATGATCTTTCAGATGGCACCTTCATAACCAAGTTTTTCCATGACCACCGATAAAGAACCCACTCAAATTGCCTTTTTGTTATTCTGGCTTTCTAAATGCATCTTTTACCACCCGTCACTCAAAAGTTTCCGAGGACTTTGTCGATATAGCATATTCCTTGGCGGGCGGCGCACGATAGCCTTGGGTCGTGTCACTATCATCCTTGCCGCATTATACGAGGAATCCACACTCATACGTCTTTGTCGATGCATGAAAATGCGTCGGGCATTTTCTTTGGCCCTTTTCGGGTTCTTCAGGCTTGGATTGCTCTGTATTTTCCTGCCCCGTTTTCCTGACAGAGGGCGTAAATTAACCTAGTCTAGGGAAGTAGAACTCCGGACTCATCTCCCCGATTTCGTGGGTTTTCGTTTGCAAAGTCATCCTCTTAAGCCGATTCCTAGATATATTTCCCCATTCAAATATTTCTTGAGGTCATGTTATTAGTATCCCGCCGATGACATTAACATATGTCCCTTCACTATGTCGATTTCCCTTCTCTTTTTCCATTTGGACTTCCAAATGGAGCCTACAAATTCTAATTAAGTGTGCTCGTCCCAAGAAAATTATCCAAAAAGTACTAAATATATTGCATTTTTGCTTTCAATATTGCCAATTCAGTTTTAAACATTTTTACTTATTGTCAATTGAGAAATTGAGAGTTCAATCCAATCTATGCCGTGGGTTCATCTCCTCCTTGAATTGTGACTCCATCATCGACATCTCCTCCTTTAAGTTAGCCTAATAAAACATTACATTGATGTCATCTTTGCTAGCAATTTGAAGTCGGAAACCAACATTAGGCTATGCTTTCTCAGGAAAAAGATGAAGACGGAAAACTTCAATCCAATCTACTTTGTAGGTTCATCTCCTCCTTGAATCACGAATCCATCATCGACATCTCCTCCTTTAATTTAGCCTAATGAAATATTATATTTAGAGTTGCTCACGGTATAAAGGTGGAGGTCAACATTAGGTCATGCTTCCTCGTAAAACGTGAGAGAGGGAAATTTCAATCCAATCTACTAGGGGTGTGCAACCGAACCGGGTACACCCGGTTCCCAGACCAGCCCATTCGGAAAATAGGGTCGAGAATTGACTTCCATTGAAACCGGTCCAGGAACCGGCTCCCCAAATTAGGAACCGGTTTAAATCGATCCAGGAACAGGTTCCGAGTGATTACCCACCTGCAAACCGGTTCCTAGACGGGTTTTTGAATCGGTTCCCGGACCAGTTTTGTAAGTAGAGGTCCAAAATCCTTTTTTTTCCCCCGATTTCTATTCTTACTCCTGCAATCACACGACGTTTTTCCTTTTAGCTCTTTCAAACACGCACGGCACTCTTCCTTTGTCATTTCTCTTCCCCACTTGCTTCCCTCCCTCAGCGGCTTCCTCTTGCACCGTCCGATGGATGGATGGTGTTCGTCGCCGCCAAATTTTTGCATACCACATGGATTGGCTCGCCTAATTTCTCTTTTGTAGGAGGAGTTCTACTTGCATAAATGAGTAACTTCATGTAGTAGTTGTGGGAATAAGACTAATATTAGACTTATGTTTGTTGTTAATTCTTTGTCTTATGATTTTATTTATTATAATTAGCCTTGTGAATCCTTAATTTTTTGTTTAGTCAAAATGTTCATGTATTTATTTATTACAAGTGCTTAATGTTTCAATATAAATTAGGAGGATTATGTTATCTTCCCGCGTATTAATATAAAATTCGCAATCATATAGGATATCGGGAGATTGCAAAACATGTTCCAGTGGAAATAGGGTTGACCCTGGAACCGGATCGGAAAAAAGGGTGAGTCGGAGTGCGATCCAATACAAACAGGGTCAGGTATAGGGTCCAAAACTAGGTCTAGACCCTACCTACCCTGGACCCGATTACCCCTACAATCTACGCGTTGCGTGTTCGGAGGGCATGGAATCTTCAACCCTGCTTTTTGTCCAATAGAGAAAGTCCAAAGAATGTCGTCATAAATGGCACTATTAGAAAATTTGATAAACAATTTACTCCTTTCAGTGGCCAACCTCTAGGTGCGGCGTTGCCTCGTGGCAGTGACACATTATGGGGACAAGGCGGAGGTTCTCTAATTTATTTAGTATCAGTTTTGACAAGAGGGAGAAAAAAATTAATTTATCATTTATCTTAGCAATAATATCTTTAAAAATATCAGATGAAAGGAAAGAAACATTTCATGCGAGAACTCATTAATCACATTATCAAATGAATGTATCCTATGGTATTTTGATGATATTTCATTTTTGCTTGAGGGGTGAAATCGAAACCCTAGCAGTGTAGCTTCATCGTCTAGCCTTGCGTTTGCTGCATGTGGGGATGTAGTGCCTTCTCTCACCCTATAGTTGATATCTCTCTTTTATCAGGGAAGAGATCACCATTTGGGGTGCACTTCTGAGGATTAGGGGAAGCTTCTTTATAAAGCAAGCGGTCAGTTCAAAGTTCAAAGTCGAGAGGTTTCACTATTGGCTTATATTGGCTAATATCAAACAAGGTACAGAGAGGTGGGAAAGAGACTCTCAATTTTAAAGCCAATGTAGCAACAAAAGATAGACTTTTTTAAAAGCACTAGATGTGACATCTGATTTTCCAATTCTATTTTCAATTGAATGAATCGGACCTTTCATCGACGCACTTATAGTGTTATTCTCTAAACTGATCACTCTTGAAATAACTAGACAATTTGGGGAAACCATTAAGGGATTTTAACGCAATAGACTTAGGAATTCGACTAGGAATCGACTGCTCGACCGTGCTAGTCTGCAAGGGTCATTATGACACAGTCGAAAATCTATCAGAGACCAGAAATAGGTCGATTCGACTAAGATAGGTGATCAGAGTGTGGGTGATTCCACCATATTGCAAAATTCTCGTCGATCGACATTAGACCGATTTTTCTGTCGTTTTGGTGCTCTGTGCCCGTATTTAAAATCTTGAGATTTTCACAACAACCAAGAGTCGCCAATAGGTCAAAGATGTATATTGTAACTCGAGATAAATCGATCACGGGTCAATTGCACTGAAAATTTCTAAAAGTTACATGATATATTAGGTCACACTAAAATCATGTCAGATTGAAATTAACCGCAAATTTGAACCCGATTTCAGAAATTGAAAGTTCTAACATGTCGCGATTTATTTTAGAAACGTCTACTCATCCTTCGAAGAATTCTCGGCGAGTTCGGAATTTTTATGGAAAATCGATATAGACGATTCGGAAGATGAACGGAAATTTGGATTGGTCGAATTGAGAGGAGTTTTGACTTCTAAACTGAGCTATTTGACGTTAGGGACTTGCAGAAAAAGCATTCTTCGACAAAATTGGACATCAAATTGAAGAATTTGATAAAGAATTGAAGCCTAAGGTTGATGAAATTCGGATGCTAATATGAGGGCTGGAATTTTGGCTTCAATTGGGTTTAATTGTGATTAATTGTGAGTTAATATGCTTGAAAATGATGGGGGGACAAAGAGAATATTGAGGGCTGGTGGGACCAAAGCATTCAATGAATTTGGCTAAGCTTGTTGACTCTTCCCCCTCCTTTTTCTTTGGTTTCTCTCACACGATTTCCACGATTCCCCACCCCCTTCCGTCTCCTTCCTCGCTCGAACCCCCTCTCCGTTGGCTTCGGCTTGACCTTCATTCTTTAATTTCCTTTTCATTTGTTTTCCCCCCATCGAAGAACCTCTGCGACGCGTCCCTGCTCCCCACCATCTTTGCTCTTTTGGCCATTTTGGTGACTCATCCTTCAACGCCTGCTCTCCACCGGAGCTCCTCCAGGCGTTGATTTCGTTGCCCCCGCGTCCCTCAAGCGAAGACCATCACCCATCCATCTCTCTCCTCCGAAGATTGATCAAAGCAACCCCATGTCCGTCTGCTTCGAAGACCCCACGCGTCCACCGAGTCGGCCCATCTCCACGGCCAGCAGCCCACCGCCCACGCACGGATCAACCGCCAGCTCGTCCCACCGATTCAACGCCGCGGCCCGCTCGAACCCAGTCAGCAGCCCTTGTTTTCAGCCAGCCTTGCCGACTGTTTTTGGCCCGGCCCAGTCTCCGTTTGGTGTCGTTGTTTTGGAGTTTATTGCTCGTCTTCGCGTCGCCATTACCGTGGACTCACCGGCTCGTTAATCCGATGAGTTTACCAACTAAACTCTATTTATGAAGTTAATTATGCTTATGGGGTGTTTAGATTATGTTAATGATGATGGTTTATGTGAATGTTGATTAGATTATGTGCATGATTAGATTAGTGAATGGATGAATTAGTCTAATTATGTAAGTAGATTCGTGTAATCTTAATTGACTTTTAATTAATTATTGCATTTAAATTAAATATTATTTAATTATATTATTTTATATTTAAATTAAATTAATTTTCGGAATTTATTTAATTATTAATTAATTAATATTTTCCGGAAATTATACCGGGAGAGCCGCTTGATAGAATTTTAAGCTGATCGCAGTGATGTGTTTAGTTTCTGTAATTGAATGCTGTATTGTTGAATTGAGTGATGATTGTGATATGTAGATATTTTAATTAGAAAATACCGAGTGTTGAGTGTTGACACCAAAAGTGGTTTTAAAGTACCATTATAGCTTAGGTGAGCAATATAGATCTATAACAGCTTCGTGGAGCATTTAGAAGCTAAGCAATAATATTTTAGCAGCTTCGGTAAGCACTATAGATATCAGCTTCGGCAAGCATTATAGTTATCTAGCAGCTTTGGTGAACAAATATTACCTAGCAGGTTCGGTGAATGATAATTGATATAGCAACTTCGGTGAGCAATTTAGACATCAGCTTTGGGGAGCAATGATATATGGATATATCTATTTCAACTTAGGTGAGCAGTGTTCGAATTGATAGAGTTTATAGATGGCATCGATAGTATGGAGTCGAATGAGTCGACTGATCGATTGATGGTTGATTTGGATTGAAATGTTTGGGTGATTATATGAATTGAACTGACTTGCAGAAATGATCTGAGGCAAAGATAAGTCCTTTGACTTGTACTTTTCTTGGGGCATATTTTCTTCCTAGTCAGAATTTAGGGGGTGAACTTGCTAAGACATTGTCTCATGATTATTATATAACCATTTTCAGGTCCTTAGATGGCAGTCGTGGAGAACTCAAAGCCTCGAAGTCTGGGGTGGTGGAGATCGAAGGATCGGCGAACGTTTCTGACTAGTTGGTCATAGGACAGTTCCCTTTTTGTTGAGCCGGTCTTTTGTAAATAGCCCGGTATTGTATATAAACCTTGTGTGTTTATAAAAATGTTTGTTTTGGTTATGAATTGTGGCATGCTTTCCTATCCCAAGTTTTTGGTTGTCAGGGGATTTGTTTCGCTTTCGCATGCATATTAAAATGAATGAGTCGGCGACGCGTCCTGAGACGTCGTATATTTATCGACTACCGAGGGATGGCATGCGCTCGAAGGTCGAGGTGTGACAGTAGATGCTGAAGCTGAAGTGTTTTGTCCTATCTCCGGTGTGCACTTCAAAACACACGCAAAATGGGAGCGACACCATAGAATAAACGAAGCCACCGATGATGGCAAGAGTGGACCCGACAAGGGAGAAAAATTCAATGGTTTTCATAAAAGGGAAGAGAATTTGTTCCTTAATGGGAAAAAATCATGTCATCAGTCATCTAATGATGACGATGGTATCACCCAGAGATCTAAGTTTCTAGCAAAATCAAGTTTAATTAGGTATGAAAGCGAGCTAAAGAATGACAAAGACTTGATTGCAGCTTTTTCCTTTTCAAAGTCGGTTGGTGATTTGATCACTCTTTTCGAAAGGACAAAGACTATCATGTGTTGTTGTTCGTTTGACTACACAACTTCGGCTGCATTAGATTAATGTCGAAAAATTATGTCAGTGTCATTATTCTCTAGGCGATGTGGAGGCCAAGTCCATGTGATCAATCTCTCCTCCTGACGAAATTCCTTTCACCAGAAGATAATATTTGGTTTTCTATCGAATCGTGTTCCGTGCCAATTCGGACAGGAAGTGGCACGTGTAATCAAGAACTATAATTAATTACTCTAGAAGAAAGCAAATGCAAGAACCGGAAAGTTAAAATGCAGGAACTAGAAAATCAAGTCGATAATTTAAAAGATACATAATTCGTACTGATGATCTTGTATCCCTTGTACAAATAATTCAACATGACTTATATAATCCTATTGCAAGACGTAGACGGTCCTAAGCGGTCGATATTCAACTTAAAGGTTACAAATTGCAACTCCGTGATTTTAGGCTCCATGGACAAATTCAATGATTGCGCATTTACCTTATCCATATGCGGTGGTGAAATCAAAATAACACACTTCCACAATGTTGGCATACAAAACTTGATTCAGTTTTCAAATATTATGTCAATGAAATCTTCATCTTTGTGGTCTTGGGTTCAAATCTTATTGGAAGCGCTCCAAAATTAAAATCCTGAGTGCAGTAGGCCGATGTTTGGAGTGCCTCCTTTAATATCACTTGGAGTGGTGGATCAACTGAAATGCATATAAACTGGCTAGGACACAAACTTAACACTAAAACCGAAAAAGAAAACTAAAAGAAGAAGCTTCAACTACATTTTTGTTGTTTTTGTTTTTTTTTTCTTGACGAGTGGAGGCGACAACGTGAAGAAATATGAAAGATGGTAACAAAAACTGATTTGGAAAAGTTTACGAAATTGTAAAAAAAATTACAAAGATTAAAGTAAGTTATCATATGGATTTGGAAGTTGGTTTCAAGTGCCAGGCCTTTCTGTAAACAGAGCACCAGGGCCACCGGCCCATTCAAGTGAGACCGATAGCACTTTGCCTAAGTCCATGAATCAAACGGAACCATATAGCATCGGCAAAACAGGAAAATCAATACCAGTTCTTTGTTAGATGCTTGTGTCGATTGATCTCACATGTACCGCAATACAGTTGACAGAGTCTCGAGATAAAATTAGGCAATACAGAATGACTTGAAATTCGTGGCAGCAGCCGAGCATAATTGTAAGAACTCAACTTCAGCATAGAATAAAAGTTGAAATTTTGAGTTAGCAAGAATTGAGAGCTTGTAGCTCTGAGTAATATGAACTTCAGTTAATGTTTGACATCACAAGTTTGGATATGCAGGATAATAATTACCTTTCACGCTGATGTATTTTTAACCTCATCCTGGATATCAAAAATCTCAAATTATACCTACTGCTCTTCATTTTACCTTAAACTCGTTATTAAGCCACATGGGTGCCAAGTCAATACCGTTTGCTTTCCAGTGTCCATGTAGTCAGATATTTTAACAGGTGTCAGTAACAGAAATTTAATAGGAGTAAATATATTACATAGATATAAGTTTGAGATTTTTGTTATTAGTGAGCATGGTATAGGACTTTTGCCCTTTATTTTTGTGGCTAAACAACAAAAGCCACAACTAAGACTGCAAAATTAGTGGGATGGTTCTTTTGTTCTTTTCGACACTTCTATAAAAAATTGATGATTTAGTAGAATAATGTAAATCTAATTTCACTTTCTTTTTCTTGGTAAATAATTTAACTTTCCTTTGGCACCAGTGAAATGATGCTTAACATTTCGACCAGTAGTTGTGTTGACACCTAAATTTTGGCAATCCGTTTAGTCATTTATTGCATTAAAAAATTAGGGGTTAATTTTATCCCTGAAAAAATATTAATTGCATAACATATAATTTTAGTTGCACTTATTCATTTGTTGATCACTTTTGCATTTGATCATCGGATGAGCTTCAATTTTACGAATTGACAATTCGGTATTTTCATAAATGATTCATATTATTCTTCTAATATTCGGTAAATATATCATATATTCACGTGATTTATACATTAAGTGATATATTTTACTGAAGATTGGAAGTTTAAGGATGAAATATCAAAAGAGGATATCGCATGTGGGGCATATCTTGAGTGATACATTCAATGTTTCAAGACAAGAAATATTTCACGATAGATTTCATATGTGAGCTGGAAAAGAAAAGAAACAGGAAATAAAGAAAAATTGGCTTACAAATGCATGATACGCAAGCGTGAGGAAGGAAAAGGAATTTCAATATATATCATGGATGCTCACAGACAGGATTTTGTGCGTCCATTGGAGCAAAAAGAAAGGAAAGAAATAAATTGTAGGCCGGGAAATTTCGGTCACGTCCTTGACCTATAAAAGATGGGCGCACTATAGACAAAAGCGAGGGCCACAATTCTGAGAGCATTGAGAGACACACGTGAGAAGGGACGATTGAGAGAGGGCACGTTCGCGAGAGCTGAACAAGTCACGGTTGAAACCCCTTCACGGCCATGAATTTGTCAAGTTTGTGGCCGTGCCTCGACGCCGACCCTGCTGCCAATCGTCCGTTGCATTGACAAGGGCCAGCCTTGTCGCGATCCTCTCCGATGATAAAGTAGCAACGTGCACCCCCTCGTCTGGCGGTGATCAACAATCACGAAGTTTTGGGGGCCACACATTGATAGATACGGCCATTGAGAGATAGCGGGAGGAGTGGAGAAAAGCTCGACGGTTTTGTCAAAAACCAGATCGCAGAGAGAGAATCCTGTTCGCATAACAAAAGGGAGAAGTCGGCGGAGCGCTGGCGAGGTTTCGTTCAAGGAGAGAGCAGAATCCATTACATCTAGTCCACGTTTTCAAGGAGTCATCACAAAAAGGAGTCCCACATGCGGCCGCACCATCAAAAATACGCAGATCACTTCATCACATCATCGGTGCATCTCGTCATCATCCTTGGCCACCTTACAAGCGATCTTAGCGATTTATTTCGAGGAGTACGCCCAACGCTCCACTGACCCGGTGACACTACTCAGCAAGCACCGACAATTCCTCTTTACCCTTGCAACAACAAATCGTGGACCGGGCTGCACCTCCAGCTCCCTGCAACATGGCGATGCTGTCCTGATATCTACCCACCGAGTCATGTGATGCCGGCTAGCATCCTGTGGCCAGCGACCCTCGCATCAATGGCGCTTGCACTTTTCCTTTGCAGGTTCTTGGCGACATCGGCGAGTCAGGATTCTTCTGGTCGGCAACTAGAGTCTTCCCACGCATACTACACACGAGAGGATTAGAGAGATAGAGAGGGAAGGTCTCAACCGACCCTTGGCGGGGACCTTGCCGAACGCTACTCGAGACTTGACGTGGGTCACCCTCCCAACAACGTTGCTGCTGATCCATCACAACAGCTGCTCTTCGTACGGTGCCGATCACTCACCTGCTGTCCGGCGACACGTCTTGGTCCGCTGATCTACTCGCTATCATTTGTGCCGCTGCCGAGGCTCGTTAATACTCGACCAGTTCTGAATCCACTGCTGGTCGAATTTGCTTTGCTTTCCTCTTCATTGGATCCAACGAAGTCAACAGAATTCGTTGGGTCCAATTTGGATTATTTGCAGATTTCTTTAATTTTGTTGAGAAGTACAAAGTTCCTGGAGCCAGAATCCATCGACGGTGGACGTCCATCATCATTATTCATCGCAAGCTAACCCACTACCGATCTACCACCCGTTGATTGTGGTTCACAAGTTGCCAAATTTGAAAGCTGATATTTGAATTAGAGCCCATTGTGACGATCCTCCGCTGAATGCAGCACGGTCTTCTAGTCCCAAGTGAGAGTGCTAGTATGAACACCTAGAGGGTGGTGAATAGGTGTATAAAATAAATCTTGGCAAATATATGCGGAATAAAATAAACTGCGAGTAAAACAAATGAGTTAGGGAAGAGAATAAGAACATAAGATTTATAGTGGTCCGGCTTAATCCAAGCCTACATCCACTCTCCCACGCTAACAGCCTTCTTGGCTGGATTCCACTATGCAATCAATAAGAGATTCCAACTTCGAGTGCAAACACTTAGTAGATCACACTATCTCACTAAGTCACTCCTTTGGTATTTCTCTCACGATCACAAATGTTTAAGCTCTTCAAAGACAAGTGTATGAACAAAGATCGCTCGGACTTTGGAATTATAAATTCTACGCTCCGTCTCTTACTTGCTCATCGGTCCTTCATCTCCTTAAATACTCTTCCACTTCCAAACTAGCCGTTGGATAGTATCCCGGAGAATCGTCTTCCAATATGCCCATTGGACTGCTCTATATCTAGAAGATTTGGTAGCTGTTGAGTGACAAAAATAGAATCCCAAGTTGATTCCGATCGCTCATACAAACGGAATCTTGGTTTCCATAAGTAAAGCTTATTTGTATAGAAAGTTCTTGTCTTCAAGATCCAATCGTCAATCAAATAGATTGAGTCAATCAAATCAATCTTGATGTGGAATCCAAACCAGACTACTAGCCGTTGTATGATTGGGCTTGAGTTATGATTCATCGAATCTGAATGTAAAGTTTGAGAGCAATAGACTTTACAATCTGAGTCTGAGTGCGATAGACTTTACAATCTGAGTCTGAACATATTCTGCTTCTGAATAGATTTAGCTTTAAGGTCTGAACACCGTCTGAATAAGTTCAGCGCCAACATAGAGTCTGTCTTCTAGTTCAGCTTCAGCATAGAGTCTGTCTTCTAGTTCTTCATTCACGTTCAGTCTGGAATTTGTCAGAGTAGGCAGACTTCTGATATAGAACAGACTTTGACACTAAAGTTTGACAGTCTTCAGACTTTGACACAAAAGTCTGGAAATCTTCATAATATACTTTGGACATATGTTACGTTCAGTCTTCTGGTAGTCTTCTGACTTTGACAATATCCTTTACATGTTTTATCATCTGCATGGTCTTTTACTTAACCATTAAACATATTAGTAGCCTTTGATTTATTTTGTCATCTTCAAAACATCATAAGGGATTTCCCTAACAATCTCCCCCTTTTTGATGATGACAAAACAATCTCTGAATATGCAAATTTGTAAACATGCTTTTAAAAATATTAATTTAAATCAAAGGATATCAGAATATAGCAAATAGATTGAGCATAACAATATATAGAAAAATAATCACAGCTCAATATTATGCAATAAATAATATCAACCAATCAACACATATGCATATTCATATATTCTCCCCCTTTTTGTCATAATCAAAAAGTGATAACAATAGATTCACGTAGAGAATATAAAATGATAACAAATGTGTCTTGCATAATTTCCAAAAATCAGCTTTTATAAATCGAATATTAAAGATATGTAATGTAACTTACTTCGATCATATATATCAGCAAATATCCAATAAAAATCACGGATGCATCATAAAATTCACGTACCCTTTCCTTCCATCCATAATAAGATCACAATCAATCCAAAAAGATTTTTCCATAATTAATCAAAGCTCCCCCTCAATTTGTTGCCTTTTTGAGATGATCACGATTCTTTTCCTTTTCTTTTGGATTTACTTTCTCCCCATGTGATCATGACAATATTTGCAGATAGAAACAATTGTTGTTTGTGCACATTGAGCAGAATATTTTTCCATTATTTCCTTCGTAGCGACAACATTCGCAACGATCACTTGCATTTTGAAATTCAAGGCAAAAATTTATTTTCTTCAATCAAGCTCTTCTTGAATTCAACCTGCATAAATTTTAAAAACTTTTTCCACAAATAAATTGTAATAATATCCACGTAATT
The DNA here is from genome assembly GCF_016545825.1 of Eucalyptus grandis. Classification (NCBI taxonomy): domain Eukaryota; kingdom Viridiplantae; phylum Streptophyta; class Magnoliopsida; order Myrtales; family Myrtaceae; genus Eucalyptus; species Eucalyptus grandis. Next base: position 63,069,222 of record NC_052614.1, read on the forward strand.
TATAATGCCATTTCTTTAAATAAATAAATTGAATAGCATATGTAAAATTAAAATTCAGAACTACTCAACCTTACGTACAACACATAAGGGATTTCCTCAATAAGCAAAAATTTTGCACAAGGAAGGGAATTTTTAAACCTTCAAAAGATAGTATAGAATTTCCATGATTTTCTGATTGAGTTTTCCAAAATCCATATGGAAGATTCTATTGTTACCTGCAAAATCTTGTATAATAGATAATCATCTTTGCAAGAATGTCACGTAATATCTTCCTTTGATTTGTGAATCAAACTTGCTAGATATAAGATATCTTCTAAGAATATAGCAAGAATATCCATAAATATGCAGTAATATCTTTCGAGATCAAAGAGATTTCCTTGAGCATAAATTTCAAATATGCATTTTGCAAAAGGAAACTAGATATTTTTGTCACGTGCCAAAATTGCAATACCTTATATTTATGACAAAAGATATTCGCAATATAATAAACAATCATCCAAAATCATGATAAATGCACGTAGAAATTTGTAAGGCGGGATGATCTCTTACCTATGGTATATGTTTCAAATATACCATTGAAAAAAAAAAATTAAATCATTACCAATTTTCGCATGAAATGCATTTCTGATTGCATCATGATTTTCATAGATTTGCGATCATTCATCCCTTAAAGAATTTCCTGCAATCAACTCATTTCCTTTTTGGTATCCATCAATTTGGATCCTTTCATGACGTTAGAGCAAAATATATAATCTCCAAATATTCTTTCTTAATTCATCATAACAGAGTATTCAAAGAAAGAATATTATGCACAATGATATTTTGAAAAATAAATTCTCACTTGGTCATAGTACGATAAAAACAGAGAGAATAAAATTCCTTAAGTATCTAAAAATATCTTGCATCATAAATTAATATCATGTAAAACAGATTTTTACTTTGCAAAATATGACAATTTGAGACCATAAAATTAGACAAAATAATTTGAATTATCTCAAATAATCACACGTATTAAATCAAATCTGAGAGTATAAAATCAAACCAAATAAATTCATTTGTCTTTAAGCATGATATCAAAAATGATCACACGTATCAAATTAAATCTCGAATCACAAAAACAAATCATGCGATTCTTTCTTCAATAAAACAAATCAAGGAATATGATCATTATAAAATCTCAATCAACCAAGGATATATCGAATATCATGCATAATGAGAAATTGAGAATAAAAATATATACATTTCTTACCAAACTCTCTTTCTTCTTTCTTTTTATATCCTGCAAAAATAACTCATCCTTTCTTTGGTACCCATTTTTTCTTGGGTCCATGAGAGTTAGTAGAATATGCTGTTTTTATCCAATTTTTCTTGATAGGTCTCCAGACTTTAAGACATTCTTTCTCAAAGTGATTCGATTCTCCACAATTTGAACACTTGAGGTCATTTCCACCAATAGGTTTTACAAACACCTTTTGAAAATGATTTTTGTAAAATGCCTTTAGGGGTCTTTGTCTAAGTCTCTCCTTGACTTTAGGAAAATCAATTAGAGAATCACATTCCTTATTGAAACCAAGTCCTGACTTATTATAGTAAGGAACTTGTATGGAAAGAATATGCTCTAAAGTTTTTGAACCATTTGAAAATCTTGTCGAAATATTTGAAAATTCTTTATTTAAAGAATCATTTTCTTTTACAAGTAAATCTCGACTTTCTTTTGTTTGTAGAAAATCTTTTTGCAAAATTTCAAAATTTTCTTTTGAGAAAGATCATGTTTCCTAAGCCGAAAATTTTCCTTTTTAAGTTCGATGATCCTTTTAAGAGAAGATTTGAGATTTGAGCAAAGCTCATTTATATACTTTGAAACTTTGAGAGGAATTTTTGAATGACTTACCTTGATTTCCTCATCGAATTCTGAGTCTATGTCTGAGTCAGACTCTGATTCTGAGTCTGTGTTTGAGTCAGACTCAGATTCTGAATGTGCCATTAAGCATATATTTTCTTGCTCATCATCTTCTTTCATGATTCTTTTATGGCCATTCTGCTTGTATAGTCTTCTTTCACTAAACTTCCTTCCTTTTTTGCTCAGCTTTTCAAATTTCTTGACCATAAAAGCAAGTTCTTCATCGTCCATGTCATTTTCTGAGTCTGTTTCATCAAAAACAGCATTAGATATTAAAGCAATGGACTTTTTACCTTCGGGATCTTCGTCATTGAGTTGTTCCACTTCATAGGATTGAAGAGTGCCGATTAATTCATCAACGGAGAGTGGCATAATCCTCTGAGTTTCCCAAATTGAGGTTTTGACATAGTTCCAATCTTTTGAAAGACCTCACAAGAGTTTGTTAACCTTCATTGGGGGAAGAAATTGGATGAGCTTGATATGCCAAACCGTTTACAATTTCTGTAAAACGATCGAACATATCTCCAATTGACTCTCCTTGCTTCATCTTGAAGGATTCATATTTGCCGAGCATGAAGTTTACTTTTGTCTCTTTTACACAATTGGTCCCTTCATATGTAACATGAAGTTTATCCCAAACTTCTTTTGCTGTTTCACATGAAGAGATTCTGTTATATTCAGCAAGAGACAAAACGCAATATAAAGAATAAATTGCTTTCGCATCAAGAGCTTCTCTTTTGGGCATCTCCGTCCGAGACATAAAAGCGGGGAGTTTGGTTTCTTTGTCTTTGCCATTCTTATTTGATGTGGACGCAGCAATGGGGTTGATTCCTCTTTCCACAACATCCCATTGCAAGGGATCTCTGGATCTTAGGAATGCTTTCATTTTGTTCTTCCACACGTTGTATTCTTTTCCATCAAAATATGGTGGCCTTGTGTTGTTTTGTCCCTCCATAAGTCCTGGTGCCAACATACTAGCCACAAAGAATCTTTAGCTCAAAAGTAAAAACACTTTTATAAATCGAGCACTTGGCTCTGATACCAATTGAGAGTGCTAGTATGAACACCTAGAGGGGGGTGAATAGGTGTATAAAATAAACCTTGGCAAATAAATGCGAAATAAAATAAACTGCGAGTAAAACAAATGAGTTAGGGAAGAGAATAAGAACACAAGATTTATAGTGGTTCGGCTTAATTCAAGCCTACATCCACTCTCCCACGCTAACAGCCTTCTTGGCTGGATTCCACTATGCAATCAACAAAAGATTACAACTTCGAGTGCAAACACTTAGTAGATCACACTATCTCACTAAGTCACTCCTTTGGTATTTCTCTCACGATCACAAATGTTTAAGCTCTTCAAAGACAAGTGTATGAACAAAGATCGCTCGGACTTTGGAATTATAAATTCTACGCTCCGTCTCTTACTTGCTCATCGGTCCTTCATCTCCTTAAATACTCCTCCACTTCCAAACTAGCCATTGGACAGTATCTCGGAGAATCGTCTTCCAATATACCCATTGGACAGCTCTGTATCTAGAAGATTTGGTAGCTGTTGTGACAAAGGTAGAATCCCAAATTGATTCCGATCGCCCATACAAATGGAATCTTGGTTTCCATAAGTAAAGCTTCTTCGTATAGAAAGTTCTTGTCTTCAAGATCCAATCGTCAATCAAATAGATTGAGTCAATCAAATCAATCTTGATGTGGAATCCAAACCAGATCACTAGCCGTTGTATGATTGGGCTTGAGTTACGATTTATCGAATCTGAATGTAAAGTCTGAGAGCAATAGACTTTACAATCTGAGTCTGAACATATTCTGCTTCTAAACAGATTTAGCTTTAAGGTGTGAACACCGTTTGAATAAGTTCAGCTCCAACATAGAGTCTGTCTTCTGGTTCTTCATTCACGTTCGTCTGGAATTTATCGAGTAGGCGGACTTATATAGAAAGACTTTGACACTAAAGTCGCGTCTTCGAACTTTAACACGAAGTCTGGAAATCTTCATAATATACTTTGGACATATGTTACGTTCAGTCTTCTCGGTAGTCTTCTGACTTTGACAATATCATTTACATGTTTTATCATCTGCATGGTCTTTTACTTAACTATTAAACATGTTAGTAGTTTTTGATTTATTTTGTCATCTTCAAAACATCATAATGGATTTCCCTAACACCAAGCATCAGCTAACAAGTATCCAACATCCTCGGCGAGTCTCCCTGAAGGTTACGGGTTCCTATTGAAGTTGCCATTGTCCCGTGGTTTGTGGTCCTATCCAGCCACCATCCAACGTGTTCTAACTTGGAAGCATTATCCATGTGGTATTGTGAATCAGGTAAGAATTTTGATTAATTCGTTATTGTTGCCCAATCCGTAGAATTGTGATGTTGTTTGAATATTTGATCGATACTGCCATATCCAAGAGGTTTCTTGATCCCTCATAAATTAGGAAATTTTCCTAATTTCGCAACGTGCATATGATTGACGGTCTGATTTCATGCTCGAAATAAAGTCACCAATCCGATCTCACACTCGAGATATGATTCGTGATTTTATTTAAAAATTGGCTAATCTAATCTCATGCGCGAGATACGATTCGTCAATTTATTTCCAAAATTAAATGGACATGGATGATATCTTGCTTGATTTGTTGTTGTGCTGTTCTTGATGCCTTTATTTGTTTGTTCCCATAAAAGAAAAAATATTTGAGTTAGATTAGATGCATGTTAGGATATTACTTGTTTTAGGGCTATTTTGCATGTCTAGAATAGGAAATTTATTTATTTCGAATTTCTTAAATAAAAACACCAAAAACATAAATTTAGGATGTTAGATTTTCTTTTCATTAATTTAAAATTGCACGTTTAATTATGTGTCGATTTTAATTTCGAATTTTTATATTAAAAAAAAAAACAAAAACACAAAAATCATCATGCATATGTCATGTGGAATTAGGGCATTATTTGCACGTCATTGCATATTAGGATAAAATTGCATGTTTCATTTTAAATTTAGACTGATTTAGATAGACTGCATCTTAGGTTAGAGATTGCTAGGTTAAGATAATATCTTGGTTTAATTAGGGTTTACCCTGACCTAATCCTTAATATAAGTTGGATAGATGATCTTAATCTAGCTAGATAATCTTTACATTTTTCTAATTTCGAATTTCATGAAAAAGATACAACAATGTCTTAGGATAAATTAGTTTCAATCTCTAGGATAGATTGCATGTTTTTTTTAGGAAAAATAAAAAATGTGTCATGTGCATGTCATATAGAATTAGATTCATGAAGTGCATATCATTTAGTGAATTTTGCTAGGACCATTAGAAATTGCTTGTCGTTAGAACTAGGCCATTTAGTTATATTGCATATGCATTGCATGACTCTCATTAAATAAATGAAAACAAAAAAAATAGAAATTGCATGTTAATTAGAAATCATATCTAGGATTGTTGATGTGAATACTGATCTAACAATGCAGATGCTTTCGTTACTATGAGGTAAGTCCTGCAATTTATTCATTGTTTTTCTTGGGTGTTAAATTGGTGGTTTGCGCACCCGCATGGCAACCTCACATTTTAGGGAGATAATTTAAAATCAATTCAAGCTGCTTGCCAAACATTTTTCAAAATAAAAGAGAAAGGTACCGAAAGGGCGTTAGAGAAATCTAGCGTAATCAAGTCCCCGAACTCATGAATCTCTGGTTCGTAGGAGTAAAGTAAATCTCCCGTTACTTTACTTGGGTTTCTAATCGATCCACCAAAAATAGATTAGTGGCGACTCCTAATTGAAAATCATTTGCATGTTAAGAACTTGAATCCTAAGTCGCGAATTGGTATGGGCTTGGGAGAGCCCGAGTTAAGTCTAGGCTTAACAATCCATTAGCCAAACTCTAGGTGGTTCACACCTGAAAAATTTGGTCGCGACAAGTTGGATAATATGCAAGGACAATAATTCATTCAACAGAATACTATTTAGCTCATGACAATAATTAGTTATATCTACAAATTATGCGTTTGCTTCAACTGGTATATAGGATATCATTCAACATAGCATTATTTTGCTTTCGAACAAAAAAAAAATACTATTTTGAGAAAAAATATTTTAAAACCTAGATATATTACATTTTTTTTTTCAATTCAATCATAAACATTTTAATTTTGCTAATTGAATTCTTAATGTTTTCATATTTTGTCAGTTGAGTCCATCTAACTAATTTTAGCTAAAAATCACTAACATAAACCTCGGCCATCTTACATGGCACATCCAATGGTCAAATTTTTATAATATTTTAGCATTTTTTCGAATTTATTTATTTCTTCTTCTTCTTCTTTCTTTCTTTTTCATTTTTTTTCCAAGCCCAACAAGGGTCGCATGGCCAACCCTAGTTGTGAAGCCCTCATCGGACTTGGTAGAAAATTAAAAAAAAAAAAAGGAAAAGAAAGAAGAAAAGAAATAATAATAACAATAATAATAACAATAATAAAGAAATTCAATCTTTTAAAAAAATTATAAAAATATTGTCTACACGGCGTGGGTTGTCCAATGAGACATCATAAGCATCCACGTCAGCGATTTCCAGCTAAAATTGATTGCATAGGCTTAATTGACAAAACTTGAAAAAATTTTAAACTCAATTGATATAAATGAAAGGTTCACGATTGAATGGTAAAAGAGTAATAGGTTTAGAACTTTTCGGATAATTTTTCTTACTATTTTGCTGGTTAGTAGGTGAGAAAATTTTGAAGGAAGAGAAGTCAACTTTGGTGTTATTGATTAAAAGGGTCATTTATGTAGTACGTATATTTTGTCGGTTCTAGGTATTTCTAATAGATAATAAGAGGCTAAAAGATCTTCAGATCATTGGCATTCACTTCCCGGTAAGTTCTACAAGGATCAATTGTCAAGTCCTCGATGGGAATACTCAAGTGATGTCACAACCTAACTAGTAGTCTTATGAAATTACTCAAGGAGACTTCAGTACCATCTCTTATTTACTAGTCACAGCCACACAACTCGGCTCCTACCCTAGGCAACCCCACTACATCCATTGCTCATTAGTTTCCTCATTGATTCAAGCCTTGGCTCTTTCCCTTGAAACTTTGTGGCTACATGGAAGTAGTCCCCGAAGGCATACTTCTCCGATTACAGGAGCTTTGTCGCTGGCGAGATGATGGCATCATCCGTGGGATTGTAGAACGTGGCCATAGAGAGCCGGCTCCCATTCTTCTTAGCCATGACATGGTGCAAAACGCTCTTGTACTGCCCATTGCTCACCACCTCGAGTTAGTCCCCGGTGTTGACGCATATGCTAGCGTAGTTGGACCGCAGGATCGGCACCCATTGCCCTTCATGGAGGAACTCAAGGCCCGAGACTCGGTCATCCTGAAGCATCACTATGATCCCACCTACATCGGTGTGTTCCCGGAGCCCTAGTAGTCTCTCAGTGTAGGGGCATTCCGGGTATTTCACCACCTTCATCCCCACAGAAGGCCCATTTCTTCCTGAGAATGCCCTCTTTATGTGGTCCTTGCTTAGGCCAAGGTTCTCACAGATGAGCTCTGAGAGCTTCTCTGCTAGCTTTATCACTTGAGCGATGTACTCATCCATTACTACCCAAAAGGAATATTGTACAGAGGATTAGTCAGTCACCGGGTAAACATTATAGATACTAAGGTAGGTCGACTAAATTGATCCCCAATGCAATATGATGAACTCTAAGCGATTAATCTGCCAAATCACCTTTCAAACCGGTTCAGTATACCGGGCTTAGTCTCTTTACTGATTACTTAGTCACTACAGCAAGGTTGGATAATGAAAGTTCTCAAATGATTAAGAGCTGTAAACTTGCGATTGGGACTAATTTTCTCACGCACCGAAATCGTTCGAGAGGTTTGGGAAGTCCTCAATGTTCGACTTTGGGCAGTGCCAAATGAAGAAGGGCCATTCCTAGTCTAGATTAGGTGTAGTACTATTGGCATGTTCCAAGCATTTGGCAGTTTTTAACACATAGAAAGTTGCCTTCAAATTCTCCTCATAGTGGGTGTTAACAAAGCGCTTCACTTTCTCCATCAGTTCAGGGTCAATCCCAGGGTTCTTAATCTGCAAGAAAAGCATCATCAACATAATCATTTCTTAAGATAAGAGAGTGAATTGGGTTGATAAAAAAGATTGAAGTTCCTCGATGATGACAATGAATCACAAACTGTTACCTTGAAGCAACCCCATTTCTCACAAGCATGGTGAAGTATTGCCATTGTTTTGCTCCTGTTCTCACCACCAAGCTCACTCAAATATATCATAGGAATCTCCATGATTTCGCTTCCTCTTTTCTTTGTTGGAGAAAACTCTCTTATTTTGAAGTTGACAAAACGTTTTCATCAGTTGAAGACTTCAAGACTCAACTGTTACAGTCTGATGAACTCCAAACTCTACCGTTAAAGTCTGAAGACTGTGAGACTCGAGACTTAAAGTTAACCCACACTAGCAATTTCTAGACGAACGAAGAGAAGTCTTATCTAGATGTGAGTTTATCTTTAAGGGTTTGGTTCGTATGGTTTATAGAAGTTATTACGATTGGAGATAGCACATCGAAATCAATTATTCTTATTGGAATCAATTCGGATAATTAAGATATGATGAAAAGCGAAGTATACTTGGAATGTTCTACTTATGGAAACCTAGATCCTAATTGTATGGGCGAGCATGATTGGTGGGCTATCATCACATTCCTTAAATAACTCAAGATTTCCTTGATTGATTCTGTCCAATGGGTAGATTGGAAGAACTCATTTAAAAAGTGCCAACGGTTATAAAGGCATGAAAAAGTATATAAGAAAGACGCTTAAGTTATTCGAGTGTGTGCGTGAAAGAAAAATTCCAAAGTCTAAAGCTCTTAGTTCTTTGCTATTTCAATTGCTGAGCTCAAGTTGAACTCAGAAGATAGATCAAATACTTGCAAAATCTTGAGGAAGTGTAGTAGAGTTTCTACACTGTGGAATCAAGAACGTGAGGCTGTAAAAACTCTTTTGATTCTTAGTGAAATCCAGCCAGTAGGCTGTCAGTGCGAGAGAGTGGACGTAGGCTTAGTCTAAGCTAAACCACTATAAACCTTGTATTACAATTCTCTTTCTCTGAACTCTTTACTTTGATTCATCGTTTTATATAACTGTTTATAGTCTTTTATGTCTTCAGATTATTATCCTCACAAGACGAGTTAATCTATTAAATCTTGTAAAACTTCCTAGTACACCTATTCACCCCCTCTAGGTGTCCTTACTAGCCATTTCATTTGGTATCAGACCTTGTGTACTCATTTAATTGAAGTATTTTTACTTTTGAGTTAAAGATTTATGGCTAGTATGTTAGCTCCAGAATTGGTTGAAGGCCAAAGTAACACTAGACCTCCTTACTTTGATGGAAAGGAATACAGCGTATGGAAAAACAAGATGAAAGCATTCCTAAGATTGAAAGATCCTCTGGAATGGGATGTGGTAGAAAAATGAATCATTCCTAAAACTACATCAATTTCAAAAAGAGGAAAAGAAGTTACAGACGCAAGCGAGATGGCATAAGAAGAGATAACAAAGAGACAAGCTTTTGATGCAAAAGCAATTTACTCATTATATTGTGCTTTATCTCCTACTGAGTATAATATAATTTCTTCTTGTGAAACAGCCAAAGAAGTCTGGGATAGGCTGCACATTACCTATGAAGAAACTGATTGAGTGAAAGAAACAAAGATCAATATCTTGCTTGAACAATATGAAGCCTTCATGATGAAGTCAGGAGAATCTATCACTAACATGTTTAGTCGTTTTACACAGATTGTAAACGGTCTAGAATATTAGGGACATCCAATCTCAGGACCAATGAAGGTTAACAAATTGCTGCGTGGACTCTCCAAAGATTGGAATCACGTGAAGACTTCAATAAGGGAAACTCAAAGGATCATGCCGTTTTCTGTAGATGAGTTGGTTGGCACACTTCAATCTTATGAAGTGGAGCAAATCAACAAGGAAGAAGATCCCAAGGGTAAGAAGTCAATTGCTTTAAAATTTAATAATGACTTTGATGTTACAGACTTTAAAGATGATATGGACGATGAAGAGTTAGCACTTATGATAAGAAGGTTCAAGAAACTAAACAAAAATGGAAGAAAATTCATTGGAAAGAAGTAAAGCACTCAAAAGTTTCAAAACAAATCAACTGAGGATGATGAAGCCAACAAAAATGTGATCTATTTTGAATGCAAGAAAAATGGATATATCAGACCCAACTATCTTCTGTTAAAGAAAAAGAAGGGAAGAGCTAAGAAATACAGAAAGGCACTCAAAGCAGAAACATGAAGTGATACTGAATGCGAAGAAAGTGATGAAGATTATACCAATATCTGTCTAATGGCAAAATCATAATCAGATTCAAACTCTGAGACGGATTCAGATTCAGACTCAGATAGCAAAATCAAGGTAAGCAATTTAAAATTCCTACTAAACTCTCGAAATACATTGATGAACTTTATCATAGTCTCAAAACCTCTTTTAAAAGGATTTCCGAGCTAAAAATGGAGAATTCTACACTTAAGTAACAGGAAAATTCTTGCAAAGAAAAGTTTGAAAATCTAAACAAAAGTTTTGTTGTTTTAAAAGAAAATGCGGACTCTCTTTCAAAAGAAAATACATTTTTAAAAAAGGACATTTCAAATATTTCAAAAGGCTTTCAATAGGATCTGAAAAGTTAGAAAATATCCTTTCAAGACAAAGACCTTATTTTAACAAATTAGGCTTGGGAGTGATTTTAGAAACTATTCATCTAATTAATTTTCTATAAGTAAATGAAAGAATCAAACAAAGACTTGGAAATTTTTTTTTTTTAAAAACTATTTTCAAAAAGCCTTTGTAAAACCTGTTGGTTAAAGTGCTCAAAATATTCAAAATCCAACAGCTTAGAACATTTTGAGAAAGAATACCCTATGGTTTGAAGACTTGTTAAGAATGAATGGGCAAAGACTGTATATTGCACTACTTTTCTGGACCCAAGAAAATGTGAGTATCAAAGAAAGCTTGAGTTCCTTTTTTAATTGCAGTTCATTATCAAGAAAAATGTTAAATGATATTTGAATAGTGGCTGTTTGAGACACATGACTGGAGATTCAAGTTGTTTTATAAAACTTATGCAAATAAATGGTAAAAAAGGTCTCTTTTGGTGGAAACAGCAAATGAAGAATTGTTGGGTGCGGAACTATAAAGATTGTAAGTCTCACAATCAACAATGTTTCATTGGTGGAAAGACTAAATTACAATCTACTAAGCATTAGCCAATTATGCGACACTGGATTCAAAATCAATTTCCAAGAAGGAATATGTTCGGGAACTAGTAAAGATCTTTCTCAATCTTTTACTAGACGAAAACATTGGAACATTAATCTTTTGGATATAAAACCAGAAATATCTCAATGTCTAATATCGATTCAAGATTAAGCGAATTTTTGGCATCAAAAGCTTGGCCATGTCAACATGAAGCAAATCGCCAAGATTTCATCCAAGAAGCTTGTTTGTGGACTACCTAATCTGAAGTATAAAAAATCTGACTTATGCACACCTGTGTGTTTGGAAAACAGGTTAGGAGTTCTATTAAACCAATAAATCATATCTCTACTAATCGTGTTTTATAGTTTCTGCATATGGATATCTTTGGATGAACCAAAACTCAAAGCATTGGTAGAAAGAGATATTGCTTAGTAATTGTGGATGATTATTCTTGATTTACTTGGGTTTACTTTTTGACAAGTAAGTCTGAAACATTTTCTTACTTTTCAAAGTTTGCTAATAAAGTTCAGAATGAGAAAGGATATACTATTTCAAGCATACGGACAGATCATGGATATGAGTTTGAAAATTAAGACTGCCAAATTCTGTGATAAATCTGGTTTTCAGCACGTTTTCTCTTCTCCATATACTCCAGAACAAAATGGAGTTGTGGAAAGAAAAAATAGATCTTTGCAAGAAATGGGAAGAACTATTTTAATTGAAAGTAATATTTCTTCTCGTTTTGGGCTGAAATAGTTTCTACAGCTTATTATATTATTAACAGAGTATTCTTAAGACCTATTTTAAAGAAAACTCCCTATGAATTATTCAAGGAAATAAGCCAATTTGTTTCTTATTTTCATGTGTTTGGTTGCAAATGTTTTATTTTGAAAAATGCAAATGATCGAACTGGTAAGTTTGAAGAAAAATCAAATGAAGGAATTTTCCTTCACTACTCAACATCAAGCAAAACCTACAGAGTATTCAACAAGAAGACTCAGTCTGTGGAAGAATTCATGAACGTCAAATTCCAAGACTCTTTGCAAAATCAATTGATTCGGACTCAACCTGAAGAATCTAAATCTACTCCAGACTTTACAAAGTCTACCTCTCCTGAAGTGGCTCAGACCTCTGAAGAACAACAACAAACGAAAGTTGAAGAATCAATTGAAGTAGAAGATCAGCAAACTGTTAGACCGACCAGTAACTGGAAGCACAAGTCTACTCATCCCAAATAACTCATCATCGGTGATATTGATGAAGGAATTCGCACCAGATCCAAAAAGCAAGAAGAGTCTAGCACCGTAGCATTTATCTCTGAAATAGAACCCAAAAATATAGAAAAAGCTTTAGCTGACGAAAGCTGGATTGAAGTTATGCAAGAAGAATTCAGACAATTCAGTATTAATGATGTTTGAGAACTAACTCCAAAACAAAAGGTAAATCCATTATTGGAGCTAAATGGGTTTTAGAAACAATATGGACGAAAAAGGAAAGGTGGTCAGAAACAAAGCAAGACTCGTGGCCAAAGGATAAACGTAAGAAGAAGGGATAGATTATGATGAGACCTACACACCAGTAGCAAGGTTATAAGCAATTAGATTATTGCTTACTTTTGTCTGTTATAAAAATTTCAGGTTATTCCAAATAGACGTCAAAAGTGCATTCCTAAATGGATTTATCCAAGAAAAAGTCTATGTGGAACAACCTCCCGAATTTGAAGACCTAAAGAGACCAGATTCAGTATTCAAATTGAAAAAGGGCTCTATATGGATTAAATCAAGTACCTCGAGCATGGTATGATAGGTTAAGTAAGTTTTTAATTCAAAATGGTTTGATCAAAGGAAAAATGGATACTACTTTGTTTATTAAAATAGAAGGTAAAAACTTTTTACTTGTTCAAATCTATATTGATGATATTATATTTGGATCACCTAACGAAAACCTGTGCAATAAGTTTTTTAAGTCTATGTAGGTTGAATTTGAAATGAGCATGATGGATGAACTATCTTTCTTTCTCGGATTACAAGTGAAACAATTAAAGGAATGAATTTTCATTCATCAAGAAAAATATGCAAAAGATCTCATTAAAAAATTCGGATTGGAGAATTGCAAAAAGATTGAGATACCAATGTTAAGTTCTTTGAAGCTGGACAAAGACAAATGAGGAAAGAAAGTTGACCAAAAGCTTTACAGGAGCATTATTGGTTCACTTCTTTATCTTACTGCTTCTAGACTTAAAATTTTGTTTAGTGTTTGCATTTGTGCAAGATTTCAATCAGATCCCAAAGAATCTCATCTAAGTGCTGCAAAACGCATCATTAAATATGTTGCAACTACTTCAAATTTAGGTTTGTGGTATCCCAAAGAATGAGACTTTACCCTCCTTGGATATTCAGATGCAAATTTAGCAGGATGCAGAGTTGATAGAAAGAGTACTTCTAGTACGTGTCAATTGCTTGGAAACAAGACAGTATCTTGGTTCTCAAGAAAGCAAAGTACTGTAACTCTTTCAACATCGAAAGTAGAGTATGTGGCTCTTGAGAATTGCTGTTCTCAAATCTTATGGATAAAACAACAATTGAGAGATTTTGGAATCGAAGACTTGTGCACCGAGATCAAATGTGACAACACCAGTATAATTAATCTCACAAAGGATCCAATTCTTCATTCAAAGGCAAAGCATACAGAAATTCGACATCACTTTATTAGAGATCATATTCAAAATGGAGAAGTTATAATCTAGTTCATTGATTTAAAGAATCAACTAGCAGACATATATACAAAGCCACTGGAGAAAAACCTATTTGAGTCTATTCACACCAGACTGAATATCACATCTCTTATCTAGTAAAGTCTGAAGGTGCTTAAACTCAGAGGTAAAGTTCGAAAGTGTTTAGACTCAAAAGACCAAGAGTTACTGTTGAAATTCATCTTCTACGTTCTCACTCTCAAACCTTAACATTCTAAACTCCCATTTGCTTTCACTTTTACTCTCGATTAACCCAAAAAGTTCTCACATTTTCGAGCAAGTTTGAGAATTCCTTCCTTGAAGCGATAATGTCTTCAAAAATTTTTTCGAGAATCGCAAGTAGGGGACCACGTCACATGCTAAAGGGTCCTACTCATTTCGACTTGACCAAAGAAGAAGATTCTCCTCATCAACAACAACAAAGTAAGCAATAACATTCTCAACAGTATCAATCTCCTCCACCGCCTCAACTAAAAGAAGAAATAGTGGAAGAAATTGAACTTGTAAGAACGTTGAGACCTAATGTTGCTTTCACTTTTACTCGATTAACCCAAAAAGTTCTCACCTTTTCGAGCAAGTTTGAGAATTCCTTCCTTGAAGCGATAATGTCTTCAAAATTTTTTTCGAGAATCGCAAGTAGGGGACCACGTCACATGCCAGAGGGTCCTACTCATTTCGACTTGACCGAAGAAGAAGATTCTCCTCATCAAAAACAACAAAGTAAGCAATAACATTCTCAACAGTATCAATCTCCTCCACCGTCTCAACTAAAAGAAGAAATAGTGGAAGAAATTGAACTTGTAAGAACGTTGAGACCTAATGTTGCTTTCTCGCTTTACTCCAAGTTGAAGGAAGGAGGTACTGCGATGTCTTTGATTGATGAGTTTCTTAGAGAAAGAGGATTAAAAAATGAAACCTTATTTTTGCGAGAAATGGAAAAGTTAGGAGTTGCAGAGAAAGAGACGGCTGAAAGGACTTTTGCCAATTTTCCAAGTGACCCATGTTTTGGTACTATTAATCAACCACAAGAACAGGACAACGATGAACGATTGTTTGCACATTTTCACCTTTTCGACTGTTAATGCTGTTGGTGATGGAGCGAGCATTTTCCGCTCTAAGGAGCACAAGAAAGTTTATCTGAATTTGCTGAAAAGGGGGGTGATGAACTCTAGGAGTGTTGACTTTGATTTTCTCGATTCAATTAGAGTAAATTTGTGAGAGAAGTTTGCACTTCTTTAAATGGAGAAATTTTGTTCTGAATTTACAATTGCATATCCTGAACTCACAGCATACTTCTATTCGAATTTATCCTTTTTGGATGCAAACAGTTTCTCTTTCAAGGTAAGGGATAAGGAGTTTTTGGTGGATATGGACACATTAGCTGACATAATTGGGTTGAAAAGAAGTTGTTTCTAACCAATTAGCGTGTCCTTTGCTCATGCTACTTTGGAATTGGTATGAGATAGGGATGTCGATCACAAGATTTCCTATTTGAGGATGAATGCCTCAAATTTTACTGCATAAAATTGTGATCAACTGCATCCGTCCAAAATCTACATCAAAGACTGATATCTCTCGTTTCGAAGCAAAGCTGATGTATGCTATTAATGTTGGCTGCAAATTCTCTTTGCTTCACACCATCCTGTTTCATATGTACAAGACAGTGGTAAAAGACAAGGGACAACTCCTTTATTCTGCTCTTATCACATGCCTTTTTAGGCATTTTAAAATCCACATTCCCGCACCAAGATGTGTCTGAAAGAGCTTAATAGAGTGTTGGAGCGCATGAAGGAGAAGTCTCCCGTCAAGACGAAACAAGTCTCTACAGTGGCTAAAAAGAAAGGCAAGGAGCCCATGGATGCTCTAGCAAAGAAGAAGAGAACTCTTATCATACAGGATGAAGAAGATGAGGACGAGATGACTCTTTCAGCTTTAAGGAACTTGAAAAGTTTCGTCAACTTTCGTGAAACTAGAGAAGAGACTGAGTGAAGAGATGAAGAAAGAAGAGGAAGAGGAAAGAAGAGAAGAAGCATAAGAGGAAGAAGGAAGAAGAGGCTCGAGATGACTCTTTTGAGCCTACTTTGGCTGTATCCTTGTCAAGCAACTCTGAAAAGACAAGGAGTGGAATTTCTAGTGAGAAAACAAAAGAACAACATCACTCTCTTGCTGAAGCAGAATAGGAAGAATAATCTACTTCTCCTCTTAAAGGCACACAAACAAGGGGTGCTGCGGACAAACGAGGTATTTCTTCGCCTATTCTCACTACTGATGTTAGTTGGTCTACAGCAGGTCCAGATGATGTATATGCTTCTCTCCATCCATAACCATAATTTACGGAATTCACTCCACCTCATAGTAGACAAACTGCTGAAGATCCCTCCAATCTCAGAACTCCATGAACCAATTCGACTGGACCTAGTGCATTTTTAACTCATTCAGCGGATTTTTCACGCATAATGGATGTTCTGTTGGATTTAAATAAGGGTTAATATGGTTTGAACTATGAGATAAAAGATCTCAAAAAGGCTTTCTTGGCTACTTCAGTTTCATTGCAAGATTAGTTACTTACCCTGAATACTCAAGTGCAAGATCATGTGAAGGGTGAAGATTTTTAGCAACTGAAGGAGACTATTGGGAAGCTTGAGAAGATAGTGAGCTCTATGGGAGAATTCCAGTTTGTTCGCCTGCCCAAACAGCCTCGATTCAAACCCCATTATTTTCAAACAACTCTTTTTATTTATTCTCCACTTTTTGCTGTTGACAAAAAGGAGGAGAAGTTTGATGTAGATTTGATTTGGTTTGGATTATTAACTTATCTTTGTTTGGTTGTGGATTGGACCTTTTGACTTTAGACTATTTGATTTGATCTTTTGATGCTTACAGTAACTTAGGCTGTGACAATGATTATGGAAGGATAGTTATTTTGCAGGACTAACATGTTTTCTATGGTTGCAGAATCGTTATTATTCATGTCCTAATCTACTCATCCTTTATGAGATATCTTGTTTTGCTTAAGTTTTGTTTTGCAAGTCAAAAGTATTCAAATCTGTAGGAAAGTTTTGTCATAATCAAAAATGGGGAGATTAGTGGAGAAAACTCTCTTATTTTGAAGTTGACAAAACGTTTCCATCAGTCTGAAGACTTCAAGACTCAACCGTTAATGTCTGCTGAACTCCAAACTCTATCGTCAAAGTCTGAAGACTACGAGACTCAAGACTCACTGGCAATTTCTAGACCAACAAAGAGAAGTCTTATCCAGATGCGAGTTTATCTTTAAGGATTTGGTTAGTACGGTTTATAGAAGTTCTTATGGCTAGAGATAGTACATCGAGATCAATTATTCTTATTGCAATCAATTCAAATAATCAAGATCTAATGAAAAGCAAAGTATACTTTGAAGGTTCTATTTATGGAAACCTAGATCCTTATTATATGGGCAAGTATGATTAGTGGGCTATCATCACATTTCTTAAATAACTCGAGATTTTCTTGATTGATTCTATCCAACGGGTAGATTGGAAGAACTCCTTTGGAAAGTGCCAACAGTTGTAAAGGCATGAATGAGTATATAAGGAAGACGCTCAAGTTATTCGAGTGTGTGCGTGAAAGAAAAATTTCAAAGTCTAAAACTCTTAGTTCTTTGCTATTCAATTGCTGAGCTCAAGTTGTACTCAAAAGAGAGATCAAACACTTGCAAAACCTTGAAGAAGAATAGTAGGGTTTCTACACTGTGAAATCAAGGACGTGAGGCTATAAAAACTCTTTTGATTCTTAGTAAAATCTAGCTAGTAGGCTATCATTGCGGGAGAGTGGACGTATGTTTGATCTAAACCGAACCACTATAAACCTTGTGTTACAATTCTCTTTCCCCGAACTCTTTACTTTGATTCATCGTTTTATATATCTGTTTATAGTATTTTACGTCTTCAGATTATTATCCTCACAAGACGAGTTAATTTATTAAATCTCATAAAACTTCCTAATACACCTATTCACCCTCCTCTGGGTGTCCTTACTAGCCCTTTCATTCTTTACCTCTAAACTCTCTGTGACAAGTTTATTGAGATAGTTGATGGACCGGGCATATACATATATAGGGTTAGAGATGGGGGAAGTTCAATGAATTTTTTGCCTACATTTTTTGAGACTTCTAAGGAAAAGATAAGGAAAAGAAAAGGGTCTGGGTTGGGAAAAATACTGGGCGTCATCGTCGTACACAAGCGTGATTTTGATAGAAAGGCAAGTGGCTAGTCAAGAGCTGATCACCTGAAACAACATGATTGGCTGGATTTTGGGAAAAAGACTCATCTAAGTGACCCTAGGAAAAAAATTGAGTCATGATCCAAATCCCGCTATAATGACAAAAAGGCTTTAGCAAATAGATAGATTATGAACTTATTTCTCATGTCTATCATAAAGAAAAGCACAGGGTGGTCTTTAGGGTTATTGGGGACCAGTTCATTCAATCGAAGCGTTAGGGCTCACTTATTTGGTATTCATGCTTCGGTGTTCCCACCCCTCAATTGACTTGCTTTCTTCAGTTGGTTCAACCCAATTTAATCCAACAACAGTGAGCTACAACAATCGTTAAAGAGCCCAACATAACTAGGTTAAGAGATAATTGAGTATGCCACAAATTATTAGGATATCGGATATGCTCTGTAGATGGACCCTTATGCTATGACCAATGCCCTAGATTCTAGTTGGTCGTATCTATGTGTGTTCATGTGTTCTATGTCTTGTAAAATAAGCACTCTTCTTTTCGGGAAAGTATCAGGGAAAGCTCCACTCCGTTACAAAGTTCACCAAAGAGGTCAGATTTGCATCAAAACAGGAGTTCCCAAGTGTTATGTCCACTATGAGTGAAATCAATCAAATGGGACCTTATGCAAATCAATCAAGTGGTCGAGATATCTATTTGGAATGTTTGGTGTCAATTAAAATCAAGACTTTTCTTCTCCTTCTTCTTTTCATATTTTCTAACAGATTCATCAGGATTTCACATAATTAGTCAAATCTGCAGCAAATTAGGAGCTACCAAGTGTCATGTCAATGTGAGTTTGTTTTTCATCTTCCACCCATTGTTTGTGTTGGATTTCAAAAGAGCTTGTAGACTAGACAATGATTGAACATCTAGCAGGGTTGTTGAGTTTGGAATTATGACCACAAAACGTAAAATCAACCTAAGAGCATATGGGAAAGTAGAATTATGTAGGATTGAACCACCAACTTGCACCTTAGTTCATTCTTTTCAAAACTTAAATCCTTGGGCAATCCACACATTAGAAATTTGCACCTGGAAAAAAAGTTGGTAGCTCCCTAAATGAAGGTTACCTTACATTCTAATAATAATAATTATTAGCAAAATAGACATGATTTAAGGGAGAAAAATTATGTTTAAGAAAAGTGACTTGACAATGAGTCGCACTTTTTCCACTTCTCGTCCAGCTCAAACACTTTTTTTTTTTTTATAGTGTATTGTCCATCTTACCCATTGCTTTTTTCTCCTTTAAATGTTGTACTCCACATAGTCAAATGTAGGGGCCATGTGGGATCCTTTTTTGAATTTATTTCTTCTTTCTCTTCCACCTTTCTTTTTCTTGTCCCCGTTTGTGTTGAAGCGTATCCTCCAACAGCTCCATGCACACCAACAATTGGGCAATCTCACAAAGCCTCACAAGCTTCCTCTCTACCTGACCATCGTCCCTTAAAGCTCTTGGAATGTCTAGTAGAATCCCCTTATGCTAGCACGATCTTTTTCTTGATATAATTCTCTATGTTGATCTTTTGATTATTGCGATAATTTTTTAGATTTGGAATAGAATGATCAAGGTGCTTGAGCTCATGACTTGATTATTGTCAAGCCTTTTGGCTTTAGTGGTGTATTGGAGGCTTTGGCAATGGTTTTGCCTTTGTCTTTGTTTTTTTTTTGGGTTTTGGCATGATTGTATCTCCTGTAAAAATTCTCTTATGAGAAAATCAGGTAATGAATTTGAAGAACTATTTATAAATTCAATATCAAAATCGAAAACTGAAAGTTGGCTTACCATCTTGTAAAAATCTGTTTCGATGCAATATTCAAGACGTCTTTTTGTAGAACATCTTTGGCTAATTTGTAATCAATTCTCAAGAGAAATTTCTAGTTTAATAAATCTCATTGGAATTTTGATATGGATAAAACTAATTTCCTTTTTGATTGTAGAGTAATTTTGCTAGGTTGAGTTCTAATGTTTTAAGATAAAATGGACAACTTGTTCTTTAGTATTCTTGACCTATTTAAGAATACCGTCATATCCTATATATGAAACATCTGTTTCAACTATTTAGAAAGTAGATGGATCAGCTAGGTATATGCATGGTATTTCCTTAACATGAATACTTATTTGTTTGACAATGTTTGCATGGACTGAAGTCCATGGTGGAAAATCCTTTTGTAACCTTTAGTGTAAAGGTTTACAAAGAATATTTGTATTGGAGAAAAAATCTATAATATAATTGAGACTATCTAAGAATCTTTGCAATTGGATTTTGTCTTTAATCTCATCCTGGAATTTATTAGTAAATGAGATTGATCTTTTTTATGGGAATTATAGTGCCTAAATGGATATAATGACCTAGGAGTCTAACTTTGGTTTGGAAGAGTGCAATTTTAGTAGGAAATACTACTAAATCATTTTGTATGATTATTTTTATAAAGGTAGATATATGTTTGAAATGTTGTTCTAAATTGGGGGAGAAAACCAATACATCATCCATGTAGACCAGGATGCAATTTGAATAAGGATTGAAAATTTCATTCATGATTATTTGAAATTCTGAAAGGATATTCTTGAGACTAAATGGCATAACATTCCATTCATATTGACCAAAATAGACAGTAAAAGTTGTTTTATATTGATTCTTTTTATTGATTTGTATTTGCCAAAATCCTAATTTCATGTCAAATTTTGAAAATATTTTTTATCTACATAATTTGTTTAACAAGTCCTTTTTGTTGGGTATTGGATACCTTATTCATCTAAGAGTTGTATTCGAAGTTTTATAATTAATAACTGTTGACACCTAAATTTTTGCCCAAAAATATTTCATTCCGGCATATAGATTATCTAGGTGTTTAATATAGTGTTTTAAATGAAAGATGTTTTTCCTATAAAAAAATAATAATTATTAAAAAAGAAGAAATCAAAAAAAAAAAAAAAAAAGAGCAAGTTGGGGCCAATAATCTAAATGTGACTAGCCAAGCCCAGGAGATCAAATTGGAATTCAAATGGCACGTTGGGGCCAAAATGCAATTTCCAAAAGTTGAGGGACCAATTCGCAAATTTTGCAAAATGTGCGCCCAAGCCCTTAAATCATCATCTTGGTAACCAATTAAGTTGAAATTGAATTTGGGCCAAGTCAAATCAATCAAATCGAGCCAAAAAGACCACATTTGTATTGAATTGGGTATTTTTGGATAAGAAAATGACCAATTTTGAGGGACTTTCTTGCAAAATTGGGTGGGCACAATTGCGAAATCATTGGTTAGCCTTAAACCACACAATTTTCAAAAGGTTCTTGGTTATCCTTAAACCTTGCAATTTCAAAGGGTTCATGGGTTAGCCTTAAACCATGCATTTTCAAGAGGTTCTTGGTTATCCTTAAACCTTGCAATTCACAGGGTTCATGGGTTAGCCTTAAACCATGCATTTTCAAAAGGTCTTTGTTATCCTTAAACCTTGCAATTTCAAAGGGTTCATGGGTTAGCCTTAAACCATGCATTTTCAAAAGGTTCTTGTTTATCCTTAAACCTTGCAATATCAAAGGGTTCATGGGTTAACCTTAAACCATGCAATTCCAAAAGGTTCTTGGTTATCCTTAAACCTTGCAATTTCAAAGGGTTCATGGGTTAGCCTTAAACCATGCATTTTCAAAAGGTTCTTGGTTATCCTTAAACCTTGCAATTCTAAAGGTTCATGGGTTAGCCTTAAACCATGCATTTTCAAAAGGTTCTTGGTTATCCTTAAACCTTGCAATTTCAAAGGGTTTATGAGTTATTCTTAAACCATGCATTTTCAAGAGGTTCTTGGTTATCCTTAAACCTTGCAATTTCAAAGGGTTCATGGGTTAGCCTTAAACCATGCATTTTCAAAAGGTTCTTGTTTATCCTTAAACCTTGCAATATCAAAAGGTTCATGGGTTAGCCTTAAACCATGAAATTCCAAAAGGTTCTTGGTTATCCTTAAACTTTGCAATTTCAAAGGGTTCATGGGTTAGCCTTAAACCATGCATTTTCAAAAGGTTCTTGGTTATCCTTAAACCTTGCAATTCTAAAGGTTCATGGGTTAGCCTTAAACCATGCATTTTCAAAAGGTTCTTGGTTATCCTTAAACCTTGCAATTTCAAAGGGTTTATGAGTTATTCTTAAACCATGCATTTTCAAGAGGTTCTTGGTTATCCTTAAACCTTGCAATTTCAAAGGGTTCATGGGTTAGCCTTAAACCATGCATTTTCAAAAGGTTCTTGTTTATCCTTAAACCTTGCAATATCAAAAGGTTCATGGGTTAGCCTTAAACCATGAAATTCCAAAAGGTTCTTGGTTATCCTTAAACTTTGCAATTTCAAAGGGTTCATGGGTTAGCCTTAAACCATGCATTTTCAAAAGGTTCTTGGTTATCCTTAAACCTTGCAATTCTAAAGGTTCATGGGTTAGCCTTAAACCATGCATTTTCAAAAGGTTCTTGGTTATCCTTAAACCTTGCAATTTCAAAGGGTTTATGAGTTATCCTTAAACCATGCATTTTCAAGAGATTCTTGGTTATCCTTAAACCATGCAATTCTAAAGGGTTCTTGGATTAGCCTTAAATCATGCACTTTCAAGAGGTTTTTGGTTACCCTTAAACCATGCAATTCCAAAGGGTTCATAGGTTAGTCTTAAACCATGCACTTTCAAGAGGTTTTTGGTTATCCTTAAACCATACAATTCCAAAAGGTTCATGGGTTAGCCTCAAACCAAGCATTTTCAAGACATAATTTCAAAGGGTTCATGGGTTAGTCTTAAACCATGCATTTTCAAGAGGTTTTTGGTCATCCTAAAACTATACAGTTTACACGGTTAGTGGGACTGCCTTAAATCACATAGTTAGTGGATCTGCCTTAAGCCACAAGGTTAGTGGGACTGCCTTAAACCACAAGGTTCGTAGGACTGCCTTAAACCACATGGTTAGTGGGATTGCCTTAAACCACAAAGTTAGTGGGACTGCCTTAAAACCACACGATTAGTGGGACTGCCTTAAACCACACAGTTAGTAGGACTACCTTAAACCACAAGATTAGTGGGATTGTCTTAAACCACAAGATTAGTGGAATTGCCTTAAACCACAAGGTTTGTGGGGACTACCTTAAACCACAAGGTTCGTGGGACTGCCTTAAACCACACGGTTAGTGGGACTGCCTTAAACCACAAGGTTAGTGGAACTGCCTTAAACCATAAGGTTCGTGGGGCTGCCTTAAACCACAAGGTTTATGGGTATATCCTTAAATCACATTTTTCAAGGTATTCATAGGTACATCCCTAAACCACGTTCTTTACATTAAGCTTATTTGCATTTTCATTTTACTATTGTAAAAAAAAAAAACAAAACAAAACAAAACAAAAACAAAAACAAAAAATTAGGCGTCACCTTATCTTTGAAAGAAACCTCTTTGAGCTTCCTTCCAAAGAGGGGCAGCTGTTGACACCTAAATTTTTTCCCAAAAATATTTCATTCCGACATATAGATTATCTAGGTGTTTAATATAGTGTTTTAAATGAAACATGTTTTTCCTATAAAAAAAAATAATAATTAAAAAAAAAAAAAGAAATCGAAAAAGAAAAAGAAAAGGGAGAGCAAGTTGGGGCCAATGATCTAAATGTGACTAGTCAAGCCCAGGAGATCAAATTGGAATTGAAATGGCACGTTGGGGCCAAAATGTAATTTCCAAAAGTTGAGAGACCAATTCACAAATTTTGCAAAATTTGCGCCCAAGCCCTTAAATCATCATCTTGGTCACCAATTAAGTTGAAATTGAATTTGGGCCAAGTCGAATCAATCAAATCGAGCCAAAAAGATCACATTTGTATTGAATTGGGTATTTTTGGATAAGAAAATGGCCAACTTTGAGGGACTTTCTTGCAAAATTGGGTGGGCACAATTGCGAAATCTGGTCGAGATCTTAAACTAATATACATGAATTTGCTAATTGATCAAAAACCGCAGCCAAAGTGATGGATTAAAGCACCCAAACCAGCTGCCAAATCTCAGTCCACGATTAAGTCTTATTTCGGAGCTGCTAAGTAGGCATATTGGTGGCCCCACCATATCCCACTCAGCCGCCCATTTAGGTTGATCTTTGCACGTGATGGAATATTGTATATAGTAGTGCAAGTGGACGAAAATTAACTAGGGATAAGCTGCTGAAAGCACGGGAAAATCGCAGCAAAGTCTGTACACTCAATAGCTGCAGAAGTTAAAAAAATTGGCTAAGTCAGAAGAGTAGGTGAACCAGCTCAGTTGGCAAGCTTGGTAGGTGGACAAAAGACCGACCAAAAATCCCTCAATTCATGGGATAAGATCACTAAAGCAAGGTCTTTCAAGAGATGAGAGAAAAGAGATGAGAGAGAGAGGAGAGAGCTCGGAATCGATCCCCAAAGAAGCCCTCAGAAGCAACTCTAGAAAAGGGAAACCCAGAAATTCCAAACCGACCTAGAGAGAGAAAAGTGAGATTTTCACACCTGTGACCAAAATTAGCCAAAACTTTCAACTAGAGAGTGAAACTTCATTCAAAGATCTTTCCAACCATAGGTCGCACGTCCTGAATGGAGATCGGGAAGGCCTCCTAAAGCCCCCCGAAACAGTGCCCTCCTGGCGGGCCAAGAAAGTCCGAAAATTTTTCCAAGTGTTGAGACTGGTTGGTCACGAGTGAGGGAAAGCCAGTGTTTTTTGAAAATTTTGAGAGATAAATGAGGAAAATCTTGACTTTTACCCCAAACTAGAATACATATAGTTTGGCGTGGTTCAAGTTTTCCAACAAAAGACATCTTGAAGTCTAATGTTAGAGGTCAACGAAAACCTTCGTTGTCAGTTCTTTTTTTTTTGTAGATCTCATTTCCAGTTGAAGAAGCCAACTTCCACAGGCCCCCGAGGATAATTTTTCGGTTTCATCGACCAAGAACCACTTGAAAAGGAAACTAGAAAGTAAGGTAAGCATCCTAGATGTACTTATTTTCAAGTTTGAGGATGTTTTGATCATGAAAATCAAGAGGAAAACCAGCTCGGAAAACTGATTTCTGAGGCTGAAATTTTTCAGTGTTTGAAATCTCTTCAAGAGTGTTGCATGTGTGCTTCTTGGAGAGGTCGTTTTGATGTTGTTCGGTTGGTCATTCTCTATGATGTTTATTGCATTTGAAAGCTCATGTTATCTACTTTCACTCGGATCAAATAGTGTTTCCCTTAGATCTCGTATGTGATAAGTGTCGGGGCTTGAATATGGGCATTCAATCTGTTTGTTTGACTTGGGTTCAAACCCAGATTTGCAAAATTCGCTCGAACCTGCATATTGGAGGACAATTTCAGCTTGGTTCTTGTGTGTTTTAGGCTATGATCTTTATCTAATCTTACTCTTTGCATGTGGTAGTTTAACCTTGATGTTTTAGTTCCACATAATATTGCTCATGCGTTGAGATTGAAGGCCACAAACATGGCCCGAGAAAGCTAGTTCGGGATAATTTGATGTATGCCAAGTGTTCGACAAAATGTGCAAACCAAGTTTCGATATTGAAACGGTCGATTTGAGCTTGGTTCTTGTTATATTCATGTGATGTGTTACTCAATATTAGCATAGATCAGTTTAAGAAATTTATTGATTTTTTTAAAAAATAATAATAAATAAAAAAGAGAAAATATGAAAATTTCAAAATATCAAAAAATGTTAGAGAGCATCAAATTAGGATAGAAATGACATATATTAAATTTTCCTAATTTTAAAAGGTCATTTTCCTAATTTAATGCTATTTTGGTATTTTATAACCATTTTTGTAAATAATCCATTTTGCGTAGATTAAAACTATCTAGAGTAATTTTATGCATATTTAAATTTCCATTTTGCTCACGGGGTCTTGTCTCGGGCGTGATAACAAGGCCATATAATATTATTTGCCCGACTTGTATCGAGTTTACCTTTTCTGCGTTTATTTTCAAGTCATTTCAATTTCTTGGATGTTTACTTACGTGCTGCTTTTCATTAATTTGAGTGTAAATTTCTCTTCTAAATTATGTTAGTATTAGTCTAGACATTAAAAAAAAAAAACTACAAAAACATTTGCATGGACACTTAGTAGTTTCATAAAGATTATAATTGGTAATCAAGATTGTGTGGCCATTTAGATAAACAACTTTCCAAGTTAGTAGTACCGCAAGGGCGCTAATAGAAACATTGGCGTAAATAAGTCCCCATTCCTAGAAATCTCTGGTTGCGTATGAATCAAGACAACACTCCCGTGTCTTGATTGGTTTCTAGCCGACCCCAATAGGCTAGTGGTGACTTCTAGAATTACATAGGTTGTTAAGAACTAAAAAATGAATCCAGCATCGCGCAAGGTATGAGCTTGGGGGAGCCCGCGCCTAATCTAGGGCCATTGGTCCATCTCTTTAGGCAAATACCTCTAAACCTTCTTCCTTTTCCCTCGGACGGAAAAAAAGGAGATTGTGAAAATAACAAACTTGGGAACACATTTTTCTAATTCAGCATTTTTATTGACATAGAAAACAAAACGGCTCCATGATGATTGACTTTTCCTAATGAGTTTTTTTCTTCAAAAGATCTTGTATTTCTATTTGGCAAAATTTTGAACCTTCTTGATTCATTTGTGTAGGACGAGCTTTTGTAGGTATTTTATTTTCAAAAAAATCTTGTTCATGAGATAAATCCACAATATGCTTTTTTCTTTCCCAAAAAGCATTAGGTAAGGTAGAACATATAATTTTCTCTACGTATTTTTGTAAGGATGCTATTTTATCTTTGATGTTTGTTTTTAAGGATTTTCTTTATTTTTTATTTTTTGAATTATGAGTCTTCTTTTAAAAATTCAAGTTGGTTTTCTTTATCTTTTATAAGACAATTTATTCCTAAAATTGAATGATCTTATAAGATAATTAGGCTTCTCATTTGTGATTTTGTAATAAAGTCAAATGTGATTTTTCTATTTAAAGCGTGAATTTCAATTCCTTCATTTATTACTGTAAAAGGTTGAATTAATTGTATGAATGGTGTTTCTAGAATTACTTCCTGTATCATATTTTAATTAAAAGAAAGGAAATTTTGTAAGACATTTGACTTTTTTTTTATTATTAAGGCTTCTAGCAATTTACATTTAATATTTAACTTGTTTCCTAAGGCTGATTTTAATGATTAAGATGTTTTATCGAAGTATTTTGTTGGAACAAGGCTTTCTTTGATACAATTAAGATATGCCCATGTATCAAAGAGTACTGTTGTTTCAATAATAACTTCATCATTGACTTTTATCGTTATGTTTATAATCCATTTAGAGGTTATTTCTATTTATAGCATTAAAAAGTTTTGATTAGAAGTATTAGAAATATTAGTGATTTCATTTAGATCTTCTAATTTTGCTTTTCCCTTTGTGACGAGAGATTTTATATCGAGATTTCTTGTTTCAATTCTATTTGTGCAACCTTCAAGGCTTGCATTTCTAATTTTTATTGTTTTATTTTACTTTGGAGATCATTAATATTTATTGGTCTAGACTGGTTTTTTTTTTCTATTAAGAATATCTTTTAGATTATAAGAACTATTAGGTTTAGAAGTAACATTCATTGAAAATTGAAATCTAAGTATTCTATTTTGGCTTCGGTTCATCAGCAAAGTGTTGAGGAGGAATTCTTTTTCTTTTGTTAACATATTTATTTCAAGAATAGATTTATCAAGAGAGGCCTCTTCATATTATGATTTTGAAGAGGTTTTTATTTCATTTATTTGAAGACATTCTTCTTCAAGAAATTCATCATAAGAGGTATCATTAGTTTCTATAAGGATGTTATTTAATTGGTACAAAGTATTATCATCTAATGAGAGTTCATTTAATCTTTTACTAACTCTACAATGTTTTAAAATATATCATTTTCTACCACAGTAGTAACATTTAAGATCTTTAAAAAATTTCTTTTTAGTTTATGGTCTATTTTGGTGTCTTCATTTATTTTTGTGAAGTTGTGGTTTGTTACAGTGTTTTCTTTTTTCTTTTTTAGAAGGACAAGTTCTTTTGCATTTTGATTTTAACTTTTCATTATAAGAAGGGTCATTTTGGGCATAGAAATCTCCTAAACTTCTAAGAGATTGTTTTTCTTTGAGTTGTCTTCGTAATTTGATTTCATTACACATTTGTGTTCCTTATCTACAAACGTAAGAGACTATTTCTCCGTATGAAAGTAGATCATAAGGTATTCGGTCACTGTATTCTTCTCTAATCCTATCTCTAACTTGGTCACATATTATTTAGGGTAAATCTACTAAGAATTTTTAATACACACGCACCTTGCACACGCGCGCACACACACACACACACACACACATATATATATATATATATATATATATATATATAATTGAAAGTGCATGACTCTACTAACATCAAAGATGCTGGAGTCAATTTTTTTTTTTTTTCAATCTTTTCGACCTTGGTTCTGTAGGAGCAAGTCAGAAAGATTTAGAAATAGAACCATATGATTTGATTCGTTCTCAATAGCCATGAGATGATCATCTTAGGGTGATCCTTTTGTCACGTGACCCCAAGCAAGAAAATGCATAGGTTGCACAATTTCAAGCAAACTAGATCTAGACAAGATGCAAGCATTGCACAAGGGCCACTTAAGTTGTATGCCCTAGGTGATGGGCCACCACGGTTGTGTGACGCTAGGCAAGGTGACGCTGGTGCCACCCGAACCTAAGCAATCACACATCAGAGTTCCTCTTGCTTCTCCGAGCTACCTCAATGAATCCTAGGTCTAAAGCAAGAGACTATGAATAATGCGAAACCAAAGAGTAAAAGCGAAATTTTAGTTTATGAGGATAAGAAAGGGAATTGAAAAAATTCATTAATCCTTAAAAGGAGCTTTTAGAGAATGTTGTAAAGACAAAGCAAGGATGGTCTGTCTTTAGCTTTGGGCTTTTGCTAATGCTAGCTTTGAGATAAAATGGTTCAATATTTTTTACCAAGCACCACAACTTACTCATTAAGAATCATCTATGATGCTTCATTCATTAAAGATGCAGAGGTTGCCGCAGTAATAGAGGAGGATGAATGGAGATGACCATCCCTAAGATCAAATGAATTGCTTGAAATCCAAGCCACAGTTTGTGTTGTCCTTCCACTAGCTGCAAAAGAAAAAGTGATTTTCCTAGGCGCTAACATGGAAGATCTAACCAAAAAGAGGCTCGGAAGCTGCTAAAACCTCAGGGGAACAAAATTCAGTGGCATAGGCTCATTTGGTTGTGCCCTAATATCCCATAATTTTGTGTTTATAGTTTGTCATATTAAACAAGCTACAAATAAAAGGTAGAATGAAGTAGTGGAGTTCTATTAATGGTGTAGGTTTGCTCTGTAAGCAAGACGATGAATCTTGTGATCATTTGTTCTTTTATGTGTATTTTCATTTTTCAAGGCAGGTTTAGGATAGAGTCATGGTTTTGCTAAATTTGAATAGGCAAGCAGAGGATTGGCCATATGAGCTATCTTGGGCTCTTCAATTCTTGAAGGGCAAAAGCTTAAAAATTGTCCTGATAAAACTAGCATGGTATGCCACTATATATAGCATTTGGAAGGAGCAAAATATGGTTCTTCATAGGCAAACCACTCCATGTAAACAAAGTTTTGGCAGGCAATTTGCTTATGGATCAGACCTGCCTTTGAAGCTTTAATAAGTGATGGAAGGAGAGTAGTAGATGATAAAGTTAACAATCTATATTTTAAATGGAGAATCCTGGATTAGATTGTCATCCGAGCCTTTGTGCTTTGTGATTCCTTGTTCTTGTAGAAGTATCACGTTTTCCCCTCAGCTGATATGTAATAAGGGACTTGGGCCATCAGGCCTTTTTGCGAGGGGATTTATGGGCATTGGGCTTTGTAATTTAGCTTGGGACTTTCTTTAGGACATTGGGGTTCGATGATTTAGGTTTAAGGTTGGGCCTACTGGCTCTTGGGTTTGTGAGGGTTATCTAACTAATTCTGGGCTTGTTTTGGGAAGGAATCCTCCCATTATATGGGTTTTGGGCAATAAAGTAAAAGAGAATTCCTGATTGACATTAGAAGTAAGGGTAAATGATACAAATGATTTCTGAACTTTGATCCGATGTACAATGTGATCCATGAAATTTAAGTTTGCTCAATATGGTCATTGAACTTTAGTCTAATATGAAATATTGTTCATGAAGTTTTAATTTGTTTAATGTTGTTCCTGAACTTTAGTACATGTTCAATTTAGTTATGAACTGTATGTACATGTTCAATATATCGCCTTGTGCAAAGAGGTGAGTTTTGAAGCGTTGGATAGTTCCATTGAATTTTTCCTTAACTTTAAAACCCATTTACAACCAACTAAACTTTTAGAAGGATTAGTTTGTATAAGATCCCATGTATGGTTGACGAACAAGGCATTAAAAAATTCATAGTGGGTCAAGCAAAAATGGCCATAGAGTAGCACATTGATGTCCCTTGGTGAAAGAGTGAGAGTGAATAAAAAAAATGGGTTTAGAAGTTCTAGATTTGTCACGAATCTGAATAGGATGAGTGGGAAGAAAAGAAACATAAGTATAGGAGCTTGAAATAGATGTAAAGAGGATTTACAGGTCTATTGTGAGAGGAATTCAATTGAGAGAGGAGTTAGGTTGGGACACGGTAATTGGGGTCAGAGGGAGAGGTGGTGAAGGGGAAAAAGAAATGGAAGCAAGTTGGTGGGCAAAAAAGACGACGGAGTGGGGTTAGGAGGTTAGGCTAGATAAGAGGAGAGAGACCAAGGAGTTTGAGTAGGATAGGAGGAGAGAGCGTCAGAGGAGCGAGAAGGAAGAATATATTGATTGAATGAAACAGAAAATGAAGGGGCTGATACTAAACAGTGGGTTTCAGGACAGAGTTGAAGGATTATATAAAAAGGAAAAATTCCTCTAATCAAGCCAAGTGATCAATCAATACAACAATAGCTTTTGTGATTCAACATGTACTCAAGAAATACCCATGATACAAAATGAGGTGCTAACTTGTGAGAAACACAATTAACTAAACTAGAACCCAAATAAAAAGTGGAAAGAATAAATGTCATAGATGATAGGATTGGGAAATTGATTAGTAGTGTAAGTAGTAATGAAGAGCATCGACCCAATCTGAAGAAAGCATATGAGCATAGATTAATAAGGTTCAAGACATTTCGACTAAGTGTTTTGTGTTTTGATGGGCCACTTTCAGATGGTTCCCTCCATCATGAGTTTGTAAAAATTTAATTTTGGTGTTACACAAATTTTCAATTAAACAATAGAAGCAATAAAAGTGTGTATGCACTACAAATTTAATTTTCATAGGGAAGACCTAAGTAAATTGAGAGTAGTCATCAATGAATAATACAAAATATATGAAACTAAAAATAGATAAAATTGCACTCATCTAGACATCAAATGAATTATAATCAAAGGAAAAGATGTGCGATGACTAGCAAACTCAAACGGTAATTGATGAGATTTCCTCCACGAGACAGGACTCACAAGATACTAATCTAGAACTAGAATTGAAAACATGACTCAAAACTTATCTATTAGGATGCCCAGGACGAGCATGCTAGTGAGTGAGTAAGTGAGTGAAGTAGAGGAAGCCATGATAGGATGCAAGTGAAATGACATCAATAAGTTAGAAATCAGATAAAGACCATGAGAGAAGTCAGCCTGGAGGAGAGTTTTCTTAGTTCATTGATCCTTCAAAGTAATAATGAACTATTAAAATCAAGAGCATAAGAACTTTTGCATCCAAGTTTAGTAACTAAGAGGAGATTGCGAGCAAGATAGGTTCAACTTTAGCCGATACAAGCAAAAAATTAAACCTCTTGACTTTGGACTTAACACAAATCACTCGTCCACTAAAGTCGCGTTGCAAAGAAGCTTCGCCCTTATTCCTCATAAGTGCACTCCAAATGCCGGTCCCTTCCCTGATGAAAGAGAGAAATTAAGTATAGGGCGAAAGAAGGTACGGCATCCCCAAATGCCGTGAACGCAAGGCCGAACGGTGAAGCTCCCCTACCGGGGTTTCGATTTCACCCCCACAAGCAAAAACGAAATACGACCACATTACTAGACAATACATTCATTTGATAATGTAATTAATGAGTCCTTGCATGAAATATTTGTTCCATTTATTTGATTTTTTTTAAAAGATATTATTGCTAAGATAAATGAGAAATTAACTTCTTTTTTTCCTCTCTTGTCAAAACGAATACAAAATAAATTAAATGACCTCTGCCATCTCCCCATGATGGGTCACTCCCAAATTGTAACTCCTGGCCAACAAGATTAGATTGATATCAAATTTTCTAACCTATTTTTGACTTTCACCGTCGGAAAAAGCAAGGTTCGAGATCCTGTGCCTTCCTAACCCACAATGTAGATTGGATTGAAGTTTCCCATTCTCATGACCTTCTGATGATCATATTGATAGGATTCACTAGAAAAGATAGAAAATGCAAATAAGTATCGATCTTTTCGCAATAAGTTCCAATGATATTCCTTGGAGATTCTGCTGACAACTAGCGCCTGAAAGTCTCCGCGATGGCGGCCTCCCGCCCGACTCCCGCCTTTTAGCTTGCCTCCTCAAAAACGTGCCAATGAAATGAGTTTGTGTTACTCACTTAATCACAAAAGAATCTTAGATTTTGCTAATCGAAAAAGAAGAATCTTATTCACTAATTATGAGCATGAACCAAAAAAATAAAAATAAAAAACGCGCATTCCCGGCACGCACGGAAGAATCTTCGCGGACTTGGCATCTCCCCCACAAAGCTTGTTTATTATTGGTTAAAAAGCTCCAAGAAATGTATCTAAGGCAAGCCCGATTTCGTGCCGCCCAGACGTCTAAGAAAAATACTTTCTTTGCTTTTTCCTTGCCCACTTTTTCTCATCGTCCACCTACTCTCCTCTCCCTAGTCCTTACACGGGAAACTCACCACCATGGAAAGCCACCTTCTTCCTTTTTTTCCCCTGGCCCAGGCAACTAGGTCAGGCCCTGAACCCCGAGCGTGTGCCCATTCCTCTCTGGCATCCCTACCTGGTCGATAATATTTTGCGACTTCCCAGGACGAGTCGTCAACCCTTTTTGTTTTATTGCACATGCGAAAGCGAATAATAAATCCCCTTACAGTAATCATCTCGAGATGGAAAAGTGGGACAACATATTCACAAACAAACATGCTTTTATAATCACATAGAGTCATGTATAAGGTCTATGACTAAAAGACCATAATGACTGGCTTTCTAAAAAGAAATGGTCCTAACTAACCTACATTTCTAATCACTTCCTCTCAGTTCTAGGTCCTCCACTCGACGACCCTGAAAATAGTTATACAATAACCAGTGAGACAATGTCTCAGCAAGTCCACCCACTAAACCCCAATTAGGAGGAAAATACGCATCAGGGTGTTCTAGTCACACCACCACACAATTAGAACAGGGAACTTATCTCGCCTCAGTTCCTTCCTGCGGGTCAGCACAGCTCATATCTCAAATGCATGCAATTTATGCATACAACAATTGAAACGCCTTACTTTTCCCAATCAACTACAAGGGTCTCAGCCCAGTTCATCACATGAGTCCCAATTGTAAGACCAAACTGTTATGACATGACCCATACCATGCCACACAGTTTTGTCTCATAATCAGGCACATCAAACTCAGATAATTATGCGTTCCAATTGTTAATTAAGCCACTCAAGGCACTATCGACATCCATGTTCAGCAGTTTACTGGCATAGCCAGGCATCATCTCTTCTCCATAGAGCACAGCTACGTCACATTGACGGCAATCTCGAATGAGCTTATGTCCAGAATCTACTACAACCCGCTATCCTAATGCATGGGTAACCTGAAAGTGGGATTTAGTAATGTGGACGGGTTCACTTTAACCAACACACAACCACTCAATCTCGGCCTAGTTAACTGTGCATTGTACACAAATACCTCAATTAAAATAATGATCCTGACCTATTTTTTTCGTATTAAAAACATTCCAGAAAATAGTCATGTGTGGATACGCGGTCAGATTGGACCCGGAAAATTCATAACATTCTTTTCAAAATCCCACTGGTTTATATAATATATAAAATCATTTTCGGTGTTTAAAACCCAACACCCGGGATTTTTTGAATAAATAACGAATTTTATAAATTTTTGGAATAAATGTTCAAAAATCCAATCAACACTCAATTTGCGTAATTTAACACTCGATTATAGAAATTAACCATACCATTGTAATCAGCACGAAATTCCAATCACCAACCATCCCGACCTAATTTCCATAAAATATTTAATAATTAATTAATTTCTAAAATTAATTAAATAAATCAATTTAAATACTAAAATGCCAACCTAGGCCAAAATCACTAAATTAAATATCAATATGGACCTAGAAAATTCCCGAACCCTTCTAGATAAATAACACAATTTATTTAGGCCCCACTTAATCTTATCTAAACACCTAACATGCATAATTGCATAATTAAATCACTAAATTAATCTAACTAACCACCTAATTCCTAATTAAATAAATCTAAACACCCCTTAGACATCATTAGCCTACTAAAAAGAGTTTAGTGAATAAACTCACCGGTTAACTGTGGAAACCGGTTCACCGCTACGACGACATGACGATGGCCAAACTTGGGCTCGCGACGACACCAATGGGCTTGGACCGAGCCTAAACTTGGCCCAACAAATCTCAACCCAATTTGAGATTTGTTACTGACTTGGACTGGACTTGATCTGGGCTTGGGCCTGATTCTTGGGCTTCAAGGTCGCGGGCTTGACTTGAAAATGGATTGGCTTCAAGATGGGCTGCTGAAATTTCATGGGCTTCAAATGTTGAACAGAAGATGGGCCGAATGGTGAAGGGAAATGGAGAGGGATCGATGGCCTGCTGCAGGCGTCAATTCCTGGCTTTGCTGGTTGACTCCGTGGGAAGCAGCAAAGACGGAAGGGAGTTCGCAGGGCTGCTGGACGAACTGGTGTCACGCGTGGGCAGCTTCGGCGAGGCAGATGGGTCAACGGTGGAGGCTTGGGTTGAATTCCTGAGTGGGGCGGTTCGGTAAGTGGAAAAATGGAGAAGCAGACGGCCACGTGAAGCTTCGAAGGATAAAAAATGAAGGAGGAACAGGCGTGGGTTGGCTTCGATCGGTGCTGCCAGCGTTGAAGAAATTGTTGGTTGACTTGGTGAGGCTTCGTTCGGTGGGGACAGCAAGAGAGAAAGAGAGGCAACGTGGGGCTTGGTAATCGAAGGAAAATAAAGGGAAAATGAAAGCAAAGTAGGAGCCAACGGAGAGGGAGGGAGAAACGGTCGAGCAGGAAGAAGATGATGAAGACCAAAGGGGGAAAGGAGCGTATGGGAGAAGCTTGAGGGAGAGGAAATCAAAAAAGTCCAAATAAATATCCCACGTTCATCATGATTTTGGCCTCAAAAGTCCTCAAGCCTATCTATTAAGTCTCTACTTTCTCAACATGTAAATTCCACAAATAAACCAATATGATGCCAAAATTCCAGCCCTCAAATTAGCATCCGAATTTCTTCAATTTTGATCTTCAATTTCATCCTCAATTTCTCAAATTCGAAGTCCAATTTCGTCGAAGAAAAATCCCACACATCTCCACAAGTTCCCATCACCCAGTAGCTTGGCTTAGAAGTCAAAATTCCCTTCAAATGAGCTAAACTGACATTCTGCTAATTTTCCACAGCGTCCAAAACGGTTTTTCGCAAAAATCCCGGAATCTCTGAAAATTCTTCGAGGATGAGTCGACGTTCCTAAAATAGCTCGTGACATTACAGAATTTTCAATTTCTAAAATCGAGTTCAAATTCACGGTTAAATTCACTCCAAATAAGTGCTTTTAGTGTGACCTAGCCTACTATGTAACTTTTAGGAATTTTTGGTGCAATTGACCCGTGATCGATTTATCTCGAGTTACAATGTACATTTCTGACTCATTAACGACTCTCGATTGTCGTGAAAATCTCAAGGTTTCAATTACGAGCATCGGGTATCAAAATGATAGAAAAATCGATCTAGTGCCGATCGACGAGTATTTTGCAATCAAGTGGAATCACTCACACTCTGATCACACATCTCAGTCAAGTCGATCTATTTCCAATCTCGATCGATTTCAATAGTGCCGTAATGATCTCGGCAAACAAACACACTCAAGTAGTCGATTCCTGATCAAATTCTCAAGTCCATTGCATTTAGATTCCTTAATTGTTTTCCCAGATAGTCCAGCTATCTCGTGAGTGATCGATCAGAGAATAGCATTATCGACGCATCGATGAAAGGCCTGATTTATTTAATCGAAAACGAATTCTGAAAATTCAGGCTGTCACAAACTAAGCAGGCAACGTAGATAATTTAACATTGAGCAGCTTTATTGTAGACACAAGTGGGAACGCGGCCCTCAATTAGCAAGAATTTTGAAAAGCCATTTCCTTTTATTTTTTCCAATGACCTAGTCTTTGTGTCTTCAACCTTAAGATAGCCTCAAATTAGAAAGAAGTTCGAACCTTGTTATGTTGGTTTGGATTTTTGCTAAAAGCAAATGAGATTTTATGCATGACCAGAAACTGCATAATGACTGGGATAATCACCAATTCCATACGTAAGTTCATGAATTATTGGTGAAATTGGGGCAGGATGGACCCAAAAAAAAAAAACACTTTCTTTGCTTTCAAGATCTAACTAGACTGAGTTCGTGCTCCATCAAATTTGCACACTATCGAGATCATGAGAAATTAAATCAAACGAATGCCTTTCTCGAGAGGCTTTCGACATTTTGGTGGTAAAGTTAGGAATAAAACTCCGTCGCTTTGTCCTTGTCATGATTCAATGGTCATCATATACTTTTTTTGTTTTTTTTAATATACGATATCTGCTTGTGTATAGCCCCCAAGATCAAAATATATGAGCAAGAGAAGATCTTGAACTTCCTTTTTCTTGAAGCTTCCCATTTTTATTGATAAATTATACAAGAGTCATATTCTTATGACGATGGACACAACATGCAGACACTAACATAGCCCTTCCTGTCCCTACATAGATTATACAGTGAAACTGAAACATGACCCTAAAACTTATCACGCAGCAAATTCCACAAACACAATAAACTTTCTGCCAACATGAACACAAAAAATAATCTCTTGTGCCTTCACTCGGTCCTTTCCTTACTTGCGATATGCCTATCGGTAGCACGATGTTTAGTAGTCGGTACTGAATGGCTTGGAAGACTTGAGGTCGAGAAATACATCGGCGGCGTAACCAAATGACTGCAAAGCAATGGCGATGATAAGGCAAGCCACACTTACAATATGGAGGAACACCCACTTGGTGCTTCACTTGGGTATTTTCTTCTGCTTAATATACGTCTCAACTGGGAAAAAGACCGTGAGGGGCCAAAAACCTAGCGCTCCGAGCAGCCCAACAATGTCGTTGAAGAATGGGAGGAGCATGGAGATGAAGGCGGTCCCGATCATGAAGACCGTCCTCCAGACCAACTGGAAGGGTTTGAGCTTGTAAGGGCTGCACCCGAGGATGCGGATTTCGATCTTCCTCTCGATGAACTGGCTGTTGGGAAATTTCTCATCCAAGGTCTTCTCAACATAGGCGAATAGGGGTTGGCAGTTGAATTGGTACGCGCGAGGAGGACGATCACGATTGCGGCGTTTGCAATGTCGACCATCCAAGATAGGTTGTGGAAGCCGAACCCGGTGAGGGGTTTTTGGGTGCCATATCGCCAAAGCTGCGTAGCCCATGCACCCACTGATCATCATGTAGAAAAGGGTTGTGGCTGCTATGCCGATAAGACCGGCCTTCTTCGTCATTCGATGGAGAGGACCGGATGGTGTCCTAAAACAAATACAAACTCATCATGTCAATGATTGCAATTCATCGAACTATTAACCATCACTAGTACTTTCTTGTGTCATGCATTTGAGAGAGCTCGGTCACCTCGAACTTCAACGAGGATGAGGAAGTACAAATAGGCAAAGGCGATGTCACCAAGAGCCTGGAAGTTCCTCCATATATTCTGCGTTGAGGTCAAGGCCCCGATGTTGATTCCAGTGGGACTTCCCTTAATTTTCCCTGTCTCTGAAGATAAAACAAACCAGAAGAGTGTTGGAGAAATCTTCTTGAAGTGTTTTGAAGTTGACAAATCGTTTCTATCGCCTAGTCCGAAGGCTTGCGGTTCTGCTATTTAAAGTCCAAGACCTTGAGACAGCCAGACTCAAGACTCAAAGTCTATCCTCATTGACAGTCACTAATCCGTTGAAGAAAGGTTATCCAGAACTGGATGTTTCGTTGAGGATTTAACCTTATCAACTGGAGAAGATCTCATGGCTGGAGAAGACATAAACGGAGTCCTTTGATTGATCGAAGATTGATTTTATAATTGAAGATCCGGTGATTGCCTAAATATTATTGGAAGGTTCTGCTTATGGAAACCGAGATCCTGATTATATGGGCAAACAGGATTGATGGGCTATCAACACGTTCCTTTAATAGCTTGAACAATCTTCCTAATTGATTCCGTCCAACGGGTAGATTGGAGGAATTCCTTTGGTAA
Source organism: Eucalyptus grandis (assembly GCF_016545825.1). Lineage (NCBI taxonomy): Eukaryota > Viridiplantae > Streptophyta > Magnoliopsida > Myrtales > Myrtaceae > Eucalyptus > Eucalyptus grandis. Next base: position 63,108,079 of record NC_052614.1, read on the forward strand.
GTGCCAACGGGTATGATGGCATAAAGGAGTATATAAGGAAGACTGTCTTAGTTGTTCAAGGTGTGCGCGATAGAAGAATTCCAAAGTCTAAAGCTCCTTTTCGTTTAGACAAATCCTTTGAGCGAATACTTGTATACGAAAGAGAGAGTCTATATTTGTGAGAAATCTTGAGGAGGTGTGGTAGAACATCTACACTTTGTGGAATCAAGGCAAAGCTGTGCTTTGTAACCTCTCTCTTGTTCATAGTGGAATCCAGCCAATAGGCTATCGGTGAAGAAGAGTGGACGTAGGCTTGATATAAGCCGAACCACTATAAACCGCGTGTTAAATTTTCTCTTCTCTCGCCTTACTTTGATTATCGTTTCCTTTAACCTGTCTAGTATTGTGCAATTGCTTGAGAAAATTCTTTATATACCTATTCACCCCCCTCTAGGTACTCATACTAGCAATATCAATTGGTATCAGAGCCTGTGTACTTACTTTATTTGAAGTGTTTTACTTCGTAGTAAAAGATCCATGGCTAGTATGCTAGCACCAGGGCTGATGGAAGGGCAAAGCAATATCGGACCACCCTACTTTGATGGAAATGATTACAACATCTGGAAGAACAAGATGAAAGCTTTCCTTCTATCAAAGGATCCTCCGGAATGGGACGTTGTAGAAAAAGGAATTACTCCTACCACCGCATCGGTCTCAAAGAGGAAAAGAAACTGATGAAACCAATGGAATGTCTCGGAAGAAATAAACAAGAGACAAGCACTCGATGCAAAAGCAATTTACTCCTTATATTGTGCTTTATCACCAACTGAATATAATAGAATATCTTCTTGTGGTACAAAGAAAAGAAGTTTGGGACAGATTGCATATCACTTATGAAGGAACAGACGAGTGAAGGAAACTAGAATCAACATTCTTCTTGGTCAATACGAAGCCTTCGAATGAAACCAGAGAATCTATATCCGACATGTTTAGTCGTTTTGAGATATTGTGAATGGTCTTGAAAATCAAGGTCAACCAACTTCCGATCCCATGAAGGTAAACAAGCTACTGCGTGGACTCTCCAAGGATTGGAATCACATAAAGACTTCAATAAGAGAGACTCAAAGAATTATGCCACTATCTATCGACGAGCTAATTGGAACTCTTCAGTCTTATGAAGTGGAACGGATCAATGAAGATGAAGATCCAAAAGGTAAGAAATCCATTGCATTAAAATCAAATGATGATTCTGATGATACAGATTCTGAAGAAGATTTGGACGATGAGGAGCTTGCTCTCATGATAAGAAGATTCAGAAAACTGAATAGAAAAGGAAGAAGGTTCAACTCAAAGAAACAAAGCTTTCAAAGACAGCAGACCAAGTATGTTGATGATGAGGAACCAAATAAAGACATAGTCTGCTTTGAATGTAAGAAAAAGGGACACATCGTACCCAACCGTCCTCTTATGAAGAAGAAGAAGAAAGGAAAAGCTGAAAGATTTCGAAAAGCTCAAAAGCCGAAACTGGAGTGACACAGAGTGTGAAGAAAGTGATAATGAATATGCCAATCTATGTCTGATGGCACAATCGACTCGAGACTGGATCGACTCGACAAAGTGAATTTGAGGCAAGTAATATTAAAATTCCTGTCAAAGTTTCTAAATATATTGATGAATTATGTTTTAGTCTTAAGACTTCTCTCAAAAGAATTTCCGAACTGAAAAAGGAAAACTCAGCTCTAAAACAAAAGGAAAATGTTTTAGTAGAAAGAGTTAAAAGTCTAGACTTGACTGTTTCCACTCTTAAAGAAAATGAAGATAATCTTTTAAAAGAAAATGCTTTTTTAAAAACAGACTTATCAAATATCTCAAAGAAATTTTCAATAGGGTCCGAAAAACTTGAGAAAATTCTTTCAGCTCAAAGACCTTACTTCAATAAGTCCGGTCTAGGTATGACAAGAAACAATTCCCCGATTGATTTTCCTAAAGTAAAAGAAAGAATTAAGAAAAGACTCTCGAAAGAGATTTACAAAAGTCACTTCAAGAAAGTTTTTGTAAAATCTGTAGGTAGAAATGCTCTAAAATGTTCAAAATGCAACAGTCCGGATCACTTTGAAAAAGAGTGTCCTATGGTTTGGAAACCCGTTAAGAGAATATGGGCTAATACCGCTATGTTACTAACACCAAAGGACCCAAGAAAGTTTGGGTACCAAAGAAAGCTTGAGACTTTTTTTAAATGCAGGTCACCGTCAAGAAAAAGGTAAAGTGGTATCTTGACAAAGTGGATGCTCAAGACACATGACAGAGACTCAAATTGTTTTATAAAGATTGCTCAAGTAAATGGTGGAAAAGTTTCATTTGGAGGAAGCAAAAAAGGAATATTGTGGGATTTGGAACTGTGAAAATTGGAAATCTCACAATAAGTAATGTTTCCTTAGTGGAAGGACTCAATTACAATCTTCTCAAAGATTAGTCAATTGTGTGATACTGGTTTCAAGATCTTTTTCAAGAAGGAATATGTTCTTGAATCGAAAGACTCTACTCGCCTTTCATGGGTCGTAGACATGGAAACATTTATCTTCCGGATGTGAAACCAAATGAATCGCAATGTTTTATCTCAATTCAAGACGAAGCAAGCTTATGGCACGAAAGCTTGGTCATGTCAACATGAAGCAATTAGCCAAAATCTCATCAAAGCAAAATGTTCGAGGACTACCCAAATTACCTTATCAAAAGACGATCCATGCACTCCATGTATTCTCGAGAAAGCAGTAAGAAATTCATTTAAGCCAATAAATCATGTCTCTACTAATCATGTACTACGGTTGCTGCATATGGATCTCTTCGACCAACGTAACACAAAGTATTGGAGGTAAGAAATATTGCCTAGTAATTGTGGACGATTACTCGTTTTTACTTGGGTATATTTCCTTGCAAGTAAGTCTGAAACCTTCTCGTATTTTGAAAAGTTTGCTAAAAAGGTTCAAAATGAAAAAGGATGTGTTATCTCAAGTATAAGAACAGATCATGGAGGTGAATTTGAAAATCAAGATTTTACAAAATTTTGTGATGAATCTGCTTTAATCATGTGTTCTCCTCTCCATATACTCCTCAGAAAATGGAGTTGTTGAAAGAAAGAACAGATCTCTTCGGAAATGGCTAGAACTCTTTTAATTGAAAGCAAGATTTCTTCACGATTTTGGGCTGAAGTGTTTCAACAGCATGTTATATCATCAATAGAGTTTTCTTAAGACCTATTCTAGAGAAAACCCTTACGAATTGTTCAAAGATAAGAAGCCTATTGTTTCATACTTTCATGTATTTGGTTGCAAATGCTTTATATTGAAAATGCAAAAGAGCGAGTTGGTAAGTTTGAAGAAAGATCGGATGAAGGTATCTTCCTTGGATATTCTACATCAAGCAAAGCCTTCAGAGTCTATAACAAGAAGAGCTACCAGGAGGAGTCAATGAATGTCAAATTTCAAGACTCAACGCAAGATGAATCAAGTCGACTCATCAAGAAGAGTCCGAACCTACTCCGCATCTTCCAAAGCTTACAACTCAAGAAGCATCTCGGACTGAAAACCAGCTTCAAGATGTTCGTGAAGATCCAAACAAAGAAAGAGATCATCAACCGCACAGATCAACGAGTAATTGGAAGCATAAGTCCAGTCATCCCAAAGATCTTATAATCGGCGAAATGAATGAAGGAATTCGCACCAGATCCAAAAGGCGAGAAGAGTCTAGTGCTCTAGCTCTCGTTTCTGAAATTGAACCAAAAAGCATAGAAGAAGCTTTATCTGATGAAAGCTGGATTGAAGCTATGCAAGAAGAGCTCGGGATAGTTTAGCATTAATGATGTCTGGAAGTTGACATCCAAACCAAAAGGTAAAACTGTTATTGGAGCTAAATGGGTGTTCAAACAAGATGAATGAGAAAGGAAAAGTCATACGAAACAAAGCAAGACTCGTGGCCAAGGGATATACGCAAGAAGAAGGAATAGACTATGATGAGACTTACGCTCCAAAGAGCAAGGTTAGAAGCTATTCAACTATTACTTGCGTTTGCTTGTTATAAGAATTTCAGGTTATTCCAAATGGACGTCAAAAGCGTCTTCCTAAATGGAGTCATCCAAGAGGAAGTTTATGTGGAACAACCACCGGGTTTGAAGACCTAAAGAAGCTGGACTCGCCTTCGGACCGAAGAATGCTCGTATGGTTTAAAGCAAGCACCTCGAGCTTGGTACGACAGATTAAGTAAGTTTTTAATACAAAATGGTTTTGTCAAAGGTAAAGTGGATACTACTTTATTTATCAAAAATGAGAACAAAAGTTTCTTACTTGTTCAAATATATGTGGACGACATTATTTTCGGATCTTCTAATGAAAATATGTGCAAGAAATTTTCTAAGTCTATGCAGGATGAATTTGAAATGAGTATGATGGGAGAGTTAACATTCTTTCTTGGTCTTCAAGTAAAACAATTGAAGGAAGGAACCTTTATTTATCAAGAAAATATGTTAATGATCTTGTCAAAAGATTTGGACTGAAAAGTGCAAAAAGACCGACATACCGATGTCAAGTTCTTTGAAGATAGACAAAGATGAAGAAGGGAAGAAAGTTGGTCAAAAGCTGTACAAGCATCATTGGTTCACTCCTTTATCTTACCACTTCTAGACTCGACATCTTGTTGAGTGTTTGCATCTCGTGCTAGGTTTCAATCGATCCTAGAGAATCCCATCTCGCTGCTGCGAAACGCATCATTAAATACGTTGCTTCATCATCAAGCATCGGTCTTTGGTATCCTAAGAAGGGAGACTTTAATCTTCGGGATATTCGCATACGTATCCGGCCGGTTGCGGAGTTGATAGAAAGAGCACTTCGGGAACTTGCCGCTTGCTTGGAAGCGGACAAAGTCTTGGTTTTCAAGGAAACAAAGCACTGTGTCTCTTTCAACAACGAAGCGTAGTATGTAGCCTTGGGAAGCTGCTGTTCGCAAATTCTATGGATAAAACAACAGCTAAGAGACTTTGAAATTGAAGACTCATGCACGAGATTAATTGCGACAACACCAGCGCTATCAACCTCACCAAAAATCCAATTCTCCACTCAAGAGCAAAGCATATAGAGATTCGACATCACTTTATAAGAGACCATGTTCAAAATGGAGATGTTTCAATTCAATTTGTTGACTCAAAGAATCAACTGGCGGATATATTCACAAAGCCTTTGGAGAAAATCAATTTGAGTCTATACGCTCGAGACTCAACATTTTGAGGTATGAGGATATCAAAGTCTAAAGACTTTCGAGACTCGAGACTTACAAGACTTTATCCGAAAGATGTAGTCTTGGTACGTCCGTCGACCGTAAGTCTTTCTCTCTTGAATCTCAACTTGAAAAGGTACAATTGTCGACCGTGTTTAAATTGTTGCTATATTTAATTGACGTAAATATTGCATCGTTTCACTTTCAAAAGGGAAGTTATTTTTGAAATGGCTATTTTTGCGAAAAAGACAGTTATTTTGAAAAGGCATATTTTTATTTCCTTTATGACGGTTCGTTTATCCTCTTCTTAACCGATCGTGAACTATCGATTCCTCTTCACTTTTCTCTCAAAAACCCTAGAAAGCATCGATCCTCCATTCCCGTTTGTCTTCTTCGTTTAATCCTCAAAAAAAGTTGTCATCTTTCCCGGGAAAGTCAAGCAAGAATCTTCCAAAACCGAGAAAGATGTCATCTTCAAGAAAGTCTTCGAGAATTGCAAGCGGGGACCACGGCGGATGAGTGAGGGGCCTACGCACTTCGATCTTACCGAGATGAAGTGACTCCAAACAGCAAGCGAGCCCACAACATTCTCAACAGCGTCATTCTCCTCCATCTAGTCCTCAAGGCGTTGATCATCAACAACAGGAAGAAATCATCGAGGATGCGGTCTCGTAAGAGTTCAAAAGCCCGCTTATATTTACCAGTTATATCGTGCCCTAAAAGGAATTCGTACTCATTTGAACTACATTGATGATTTTCTTAAAGACAAAGGACATGGGAACGAATATATCTTTCTGAAAAAATGGAAAGTTTGGAAATTGCTCGAAAAGGGGTGGGCCGAGGAAACCCTTGCAAATATCCCAAGTGATCCTCGTGATTGGGGCCGAATCAGTAGATGGGAATGATGATGATAAATTGTACAGTCAATTCCAACCGAAAATGGGTGTTGCGGTTGATAATCAAGGAAAAAGGGGAGATTTGTTCAGATCAAAGGAGCAAAAGGATCTGTACTCGAAATTGCTGAAGCGTGGGGTGATAAACCCTAGGAGTGTAGATTTTGATTTTCTGGATGCTGTGAATATGAACTTGAGGGAAAAGTTCAGTTATCTTCAACTTGAAAAGTTACCTTTGACTCTGGCAGAGGCCTATGCTGAATTAATCGCATATTTCTATTCAAATCTAAGCTTTTTGGATGCGAATAGATTCTCGTTCAGCGTTAAAGACCAAGATTATGTTGTGGATATGAATATGCCGGCGATGTGTTAGAAGTCGAAAGAGGAAGATATCACCAATCAAAGTTTCCATTGCTCGGGCCACTCTTGAACCGGTGAAGGACAGAGAACAGATGAAAAGATCACCTACTTAAGGATGGGTGCATTCAACATCTTGCTTCACAAGATTGTGATTAATTGCCTCCGACCGAAATCGACTTCCAAGACTCGATGTTTCAAGTTCGAGGCCAAGCCGATGTATGCTATTCTCTTTGGAAAAAGGTTTTCTCTCCCTCACACCGTGATGTTTCACATGTATAGAGCAATGATGAAGGACGAGGTCAACTCCCTTACCCAAGCCTTGTTACGAAGTTATTCGGACATCTCGAATATTCAGCCTTCACAAATCTTTTGTGTTCGACCATGCGATCATATGGTGGTAGGTTTGAAAATGGTGACCAAAATGCGTCTCAAGGAACCGAGCAAGGAGTTGGAGAAATTCAAGGAGAAGACTCCTGCAAAATCTCATCAAATATCTTCGCAGCTAAAAGAAAAGGGAAGGAGCCCATGGTTGCTCCATCCAAGAGAAGAAGAGTTCTCCTTGTTGAGGATGAAGATGATGAGGAAGACATCACCATCTCTGCATTGGCTTTGAAGAATTTAAGTCGTCCTGTTCCACAGAAAGAATCGGAGCAAATGACGAAAGAAGCAGAGGAGAAGGAAGAAGAAGAAATAGAAGCTGAAAAAGAAACAGAGGAGGAAAGACCTGAAGAAGAAAGAAGAGAAGAAGGAGAACCTGAAGAACACTCTTCTCCACCTGTAGGCATGGAAACAGGGGGAGATCAGGAGAAATGAGTGAAGTCTTCATGTCCTGATGCAAGTGAAGGAGTCATTCGCTCACCAGCAGACCTAGAGGATGTTTATGCATCTCAATTTCCAGAAGAAAGTCATGAAGTTTCATCGCCAAACCTGCAAGATTATGCTAATCTACCATCATCTGCATTTACTCCATCAGATCGAGCCGAAGCAAGTACTCAAACTGATAATGGAGCAAATTTTCACAGAATCATGGATATTCTTTTGGAGATGCGAGGTCAGATTTATGCCTTGGGATGCGAAGTTCAAAGCTTGAAGAATGAAGGTCAAGCTTCTTCATGTTCATTGAATGATAAAATGCAAGCCCTCTCTGTCTCGTAATCGGCCAATGCCAAAAGTGAGAAGATTGCACAGCTAAAGGAAGACTTTAAAAGGCTGGAAGGCATCGTTCAGTCTATGGAAGATTTCCAGCTTGTCCACGTTCCCAAGCAATCTTAACTTCATCTCATTCTTTTTAATGATGACAAAAAGGGGGAGAGATGCAAGATTTGATCAAAAACCTTTCATTCAACTTTTAATTGTTTGTTGGATTGTTTTGTGGTTTGAATCTGTTTGACTTTGGTTTGTGTCTAGATGAGAACTGAACTAGACTTGGACTTGACTCTTTCTATTAACTAATATTGATATCTTATGGATGGCTTCATCATATACCGGACTAACCTATTTTATGTGGTTGCAGATTCTAGTGTTATTCTCGTTAAGACATTTACCTCTATAAGATATGCATATGTGTTTGAGAAATGTTTTGCGTCAAAGATATCCAAATCTGCAGGAAAGTTTTGTCACCATCAAAAAGGGGAGATTGTTGGAGAAATCTTCTTGAAGTGTTTTGAAGTTGACAAATCGTTTCTATCGCTAGTCCGAAGGCTTGCGTACTCCGTACTATTTAAAGTCCGAAGACCTTGAGACAGCCAGACTCAAGACTCAAAGTCTATCCTCATTGACAGGTCACTAATCCGTTGAAAAAGGTTATCCGGAATCGGATGTTTCGTTGAGGATTTAACCTTATCAACTGGAGAAGATCTCATGGCTGGAGAAGACATAAACGGAGTCCTTTGATTGATCGAAGATTGATTTTATAATTGAAGATCCGGTGATTGCCTAAATATTATTGGAAGGTTCTCACATGGAAACCGAGATCCCGATTATATGGGCAAACATGATTGATGGGCTATCAACACGTTCCTTTAATAGCTTGAACAATCTTCCTAATTGATTCCGTCCAACGGGTAGATTGGAGGAATTCCTTTGGTAAGTGCCAACGGGTATGATGGCATAAAGGAGTATATAAGGAAGACTGTCTTAGTTGTTCAAGGTGTGCGCGATAGAAGAATTCCAAAGTCTAAAGCTCATTTTCGTTTAGACAAATCCTTTGAGCGAATACTTGTATACGAAAGAGAGAGTCTATATTTGTGAGAAATCTTGAGGAGGTGTGGTAGAACATCTACACTGTGGAATCAAGGCAAAGCTGTGCTGTAACCTCTCTCTTGTTCATAGTGGAATCCAGCCAATAGGCTATCAGTAAAGAAGAGTGGACGTAGGCTTGATATGCCGAACCACTATAAACCGCGTGTTAAATTTTTCTCTTCTCTCGCCTTACTTTGATTATCGTTTCCTTCAACTGTCTAGTATTGTGCAATTGCTTGAGAAAATTCTTTATATACCTATTCACCCCCTCTAGGTACTCATACTAGCAATATCAAAGAGAACACTAAATCAGAACTTCATAACTCGACTCTGTTCTATCACCAATGGAGATAGCTTAGAAACATAAATAGAGCAGTCTAGCAAGAAAAAATTTCACGTGCCCGCAAGTTTGGCAATACTGAGGCCAAATTCAATGATGGTGTAGGTAAAGGACATGAAGGCGGCGACGATCGACAGCCACCACAGCCGATCGAAATTGGGGATCTGAGAGAAAATGATTTCAACGAAGCCAAACGCAATCATGTAAGGATTGATATTGATTGGACACGGGTCCTTTTCACCTTTCTCATGGAAGCAATTGGACCTCTTGATAGCCCTGCAATGACCATGGAAGCCAATAAAATCAAACTCACGTAACTTTTGACACCATCGAAATAGCAATCACTAGAATTCTCACTGCAAATATACTCACATCATGCTGGTGGAAGATGCAATGGTGTAACCAATGGCAACCCCAAAGAGGCTCACGTATAGAACCAGCTCAAAAGCTTGATTTTGAAGCTACCGGAGAATTTAATCAAAGAGAAGATTTTAGCACCCAACACAACATGATTGGACTTGACTCGGACATTAGTATGCGAATATGAACATGAACACAAATACAAATGTGACATACCAAGATTGTCACGGATAGCACCCATGTAGGCGTAGTTACGGTTCTGGTGGCGGGGTCGCCGAGCGATAATGGGTGGTGAGGAGGGTGGAGGTTTAGTAAGTGACAAAGGCAAACAGGAGCATGATGGTGGGGCCGGCAATCCAGCCGAGCTGTGCGATGGCCCAAGCCCGGGAAGGGCCTCCAGATCCGATCAGTGCTGTGATTATGAGAGCACTCGCTGTCCATACCGTCCCTGCATTTATTCACACACAAGCCAAGAAAATATTCAGAGCATCTTGTGTGCCAGTGACAAACCAGAAGGACTGTGATCACCCCCCCTCTTTCCCCCACCGAGCCTTGGGCCGATCGATGAAGAGAGACGAGTGAGGTGACATTGAAGAGGCGGGAGGAAATGGGCTTGGAGAAGTCACTGCCAGCGAGGTTGAGCTGTCTGAGACAGCCGAGGAGGCCGAGCTCGAAGGGGATGCAGCCAAAGAGGTTCTTGCCAGCGAGGAAGAGGGACGCGACCCAGCCACGAGCCCAGGTGATGCTGAAGCCGGAGGGGCGGCGCGGTGGTTCATCAGTCGGCCGAAGGCTTGGCGGAAGGGAGAGAGTTGGGCAACAGAAGAGAGAGAGAGAGAGGAGAGGAGAGGAGAGAGAAAACATGGTAGGGGTCTCATCCTCCCGGGGTCGCCTCGTAAGACATAAAAATCAAATTGCGGAAATTAGGATCGATTATAGACAAACCTCCAACCATTGTTCTTGTTCATGTTCGCGAGAAAAACCTAAAATTAAAGAAATATTGGGCATACGCTACTAACCCAATTCCCTCACGTACTAATGGTGTATTCCAAATGAGAGGGTTTGTGTATTCCAAATATACGTTTTTTTTATACACTGTCTCCCATCAAGACGGTTACCAAATGGGCGGTTGTCACGAAGAGGTACGAAATGTGGAAAAATACATGTGGAATAACCACCACTTTAAGAGAAAACGTGGGTCCAAAATGTGGGATCACAAAAATAAATAACACCTCTATCTTTGCCCACTTCTTCTCCGACCTCCAGCATCGCCACGTCTTGTCCATTCCTCTCGCGCCCTTAGTATCGACACCTGCTCAAGGCCCTCCACCGCGTCAACGAACCATACCTCTGCCTTTGCCTTCTCTATTGCCTACGCCAACCCTGGTCAAACACAAATCCATTGATTTGAGGTCAAGCTGAGCTCTAAAGCACAAATCTAGGGCTTACTCGAGTTTAGATCTGAAAAATGAGGCTCAAATTTGCCACGGAACTCGAGCTCAATGACGGAGGATAGACAATTGTGAGGATGGTGGTGGAAGGCGATTCGCGAAATTAAGTTGATAGTGAGTCTCATTTCCTTCCCGGCGAAGTGAAAGGAGGAGGTATCCGGCGGAGTGAAAGCATTGAAAGGAGGAAAAAGAAGAAGAAAAAAAGGAAAAAAAGAGAAAGAAAAGAAAAGGTAAAAACATTAATTGAAGAGAGACAGGGGTTGCGTGGAGTGAAAATAGGGAGAAGAAAAAAAAAGGAAAAAAGGAAAAAAAAGTAAAAACAATTATTGAAGAGAGAGGGGACGCGAGGGTATTTGACAAGTGATCCCGAATTGACATGTGGCAGACGTTGAGTAGACTAGTGCAGACGTGTCTACCTAATATTTTCTCATGATTGCCAGGCTAGGCTACTTGCGAGATATATTTCCATTTTCACTGACTGTATTTTATAGAAAAAGATTTCCTTTTTGCCTGTGAAGAATATCTCAAACTTTTCTATGTTATTCCCTGGTTTGGTGGCGGTATCGACACTATGGCATGGCAAATATCGGGGCGTCCAAAGAACCTGCACCGGCCAAACCCAACCGGCTTGGCCTGACCCAACCCTAAAATTAGGGAATTTTGGGGTCGAGCCTTTGTAGGTATTGGTATTATTTGGGTTTGGGTTAGGTTGGGTCTGGTCGAGCCAGGTCGGCATTGATTTTTTCGCAGACAAAACACCTAGCTGATCAATGCCGACACTAGTTTTTTCATGAACGAAACACCTAGTTGATTAGTGCCGGCACGGGCTCAGCCCGACCCGACCCATTATATGATATTTCAGGTCTCGGGTCAGGTTGGGTATCACAAAAAACCCACCCAACCCAACCCATTGACACCCATTGACCCCCATTGGCAATGATCTTGAAGACAGGTGATTCTTTATGGTAGTTTGTCCAAGTCTCTCATAACAAGTCGCGGTAATTTTCACTTCTCTCTTTCCGGAAAAGAAATGAAGAGAGAAACAAAGTACCTGTGCGTTTGGGACGACCGTCGTCATCAAAGCATCCGGAGACGCCTTCTGGGGGGGCATCATTGGATACATGGGAGGCCTGGTTGTTTGGATTCTCCATGACTAGCTGTATGGGGTATATATAGCTGTATACCGTGAAGTGGGTCAATAATTAACACGTTCATTTCAGTATCTAGAAGGTCTTGTTGTCATCCATCCGCTAAATGCACATTCTGTAATTAATGATACAAGCCAATTACATTTTTATTGCTTATTGCAGAATTTGCTTATAGTGATAAAAATACATTTTTATTGATTTATTTTTGTAAGCATTACTCATAATTATTTTTAGGAAAATGTTTTCCAAATCAATCATTTTCCACAAAAATGATGGAGCTTTAATAACAAAGAATCTTGGCTTTTGCTCATTGAAAAATAAGAATCTTATTTCATTCAAATATGCTATGAAAATTACATTTGTGTTCTCCAAAAGTAGACTATATTTCCTGACATTTTCAATGATGGAAAGCTAATGCCTTACTTCTTAAACTTTAATTTTGGAGCAATTTTACTCTTAACATTGATTTACAATTATAGGAATCACGAGTCCTACACGTGTTGTTGGTTTTTTTTTTCAGCACTTGTTGTGTATATATATATATATATATATATATATATTTTCTTTTTTTTGTGCATGTGTTGTAGTTACACATACAATAAGCGCATGATTATTCACCAAGCTAGTTCAAAAGTAACCTGTGAATCCCATTATAATCTAGATCATATGATTACTTCCATCCATATTAAAGAGAGCAAATTGTGATTAGGGTTTGAGATCATATACGATGAAAGCATAGGGAATAAGATCTGCGTGTTTCACGATTTCTCCTATGGGAGGAGAAAAACTATGGGACCCGAGGAAAGAGGAAAAAGCCATTTTTGCATGTGCATGAGGATAAGATTTCCCGCTTGTATCTATTGATGAGCCAATAGGGGCAACAGCACGTCGAGGTGGGTTTCTACTTTAGAAAAAAAAAAAAAAAAAAGGAAACTAGTCGAAGGTGGTTTTTGTCACGACTTTTGAAAGTAGGAAAAGTGTCCAGAAAATCTTCAGAACCTTGTCCTGACGAGAAAATATTGGGTACCATAACAGTGCCACGCAATCCGTGCTCTGATCCATTCACGGGTCGACACCTGTCCGCTGGCAGGTCCACGTCGGCTCCCTCGGCTCCCTCTTCTCTCCGACGTCGTTCCAAATTAAACCAACGCGCGGGCATTTTAAAAAGTGAAAAGGGCATTCTCTCTCCTCTGTCTTCTCTCTCCTCTTTGCTCTCTCTTCCTCCTCCGACGCTCCTTCCGGTCCAGCGATTCCTCCGACGACCGTCGCTCCCTCCCAACGACGGCCTTTCTCTCTCCACTCGACGGCCTCATCTCAGGGCTCCATTCTCTTAGCGCAATTCTTCCTAAATCGCGCTCTCTGCCGACGGCCGATTTCGCTCGCCTCTCTCCGTCCCCCGACTCGCGACCGAGAAGCAATCACTCCGCCCTGCTCGAAGCAGTCGCTCGAGAAGCCCTAAATCTGCGAGTCAGGTTCGATTTTATTTCCCGAGGTTTTATGTTCGCATCTTTGTTTTGGGGGAGAAAGCTTGACCTAAATCTGCGATTAGAAGTTCACTGGTTTATTGCTTCTGATTCTAAGCGCAGCAACGCGAGAAGTGAAACTGCGGCTGTCTCTCTCTCTACCCTTGTCCGGTTTTTCCGTTCTTGGCAAATTCGAAGATGAGCCCACTTCTGGATACATGATCTTAGGCTGACCCGTCAAGTCGAAGCCCGACGTAATCTCGCTGCTTCGCTCCACCGAGCTGTTGAATCGCTTGTGTCTGGGGGGTTTCAAGATTTTCCGGGGGGGCAATCGCCTGTTCCGTCATTGCAGGCTTCCAGGCGAGAAGAAATGTGCCCACAATAATCACCCCAACACCGAACCACCTCCTTTGTCCTCTCTCGGTAGGTCGTCATCCCTTCTCTGCTTTCGTTTTTTCCCTCGTCGTTTGGTTTCAGGAAGTGGTGGGGATGTTACAAGTAAAAGAAAGGAATCGGGCCGTGAGGTTTCGCCTGAATTGTGAGAGATTAACGCGGGAGTGGTCGACCCCACGTCCCGTATATGGCGAACGGTATAATTTTTGAATGAAAGCGGGTTCGCATGAGCTATGAGCGTTGGTGGGGAACGAGCAAGAAAGTGGGTTTTGCTGAAAATTTTGATCTTGTTGAAGTTGGACAAGTTGGGAGTCACGGCATTTCTGTTTGTTGAAAGCTAGTTAATCTTAGATGCTGTTTGTCAAGAAAAATTATAGGAAGAGTAGACACTAAACTAATGTGACTCTTTCGATGAACTAAACACATGGGGAAGCTGATATTACTTGAGATCTCTTGGAATAGTTGGTGCGTGTATCTAGATTCATGAACACCCTGGAATTGAATTAAATGGTTGCATTTCTTTTATTGATAAGCGTTTTCTCATGCTTTGTATCTGACTTTAGTGTCCATTTTTCTTGTTTTCTCATTCTCTTTTTTGGTTTTGCCGTAAAGGGAATTAGTCGAATTGCTTGTGAACTTTTCGTCAAGCACATGAACAAATGGCTCTCACTTTTCACTTGTTACATCTTTCCTTTAAAATGTGTGTAATCTCATCAATCTTTTTGTCCTTTGCCTCTTTGTAAGACACATTTTCTTCCAACTGCTTCTCTATTCAGACTTTCGCATTTTTAAGCCTAGGGTAAAATGCACTAAAGGTGACTCAATTTCAACATTTTTTTCATTAGCCTGGCACAAACTTTTTACTTGTTGAAAATTTGAGGTAGTTGTCTATGTGGTTTATTTTAATATTGTTTTAGTCTTAATTGATGTGGCTTATTAAATATGCAGCGATACAATTGCAGCATCACATAGTATCTATTGAATACTAGATTTCTCATCATCTGTTCCTAGCCATTTTGCTGCCTTGCAGCTATTATAGTGAAAGATGTTGATTTTATGCCATTTCATTTTCTATATTCTTCTTATCATTAAAGTGCAAAATCTAGGGGATTGAGAACGTCATCATGTGCACATCGGATGCTGTGCTAAGGAAGAAAGCTTTTGATGTACTGGAAAGGGTTAGTGTTTTTTACTTAAGATGTCTGCTCTTGCATCACTAAACAGCAAGTGTCGCTCAAGAGGAAATTGAAGCAGCGGAATAGCTTTTGACGCATAGGTAAGGGGTTTTGGCTCCAAAATTGCCGAACTCATTATATGCCCGATATATGCTAATTTGCATACAGATCTTGAGGCAAAGATATATGAACCCACGCCAGAAGGTGCTGGTAAGGTGGTCCTTGCGACAAATAGTTTTAAGGTTGTATTTTTAATTGATTTGTGCAGAGCATATGTGGATACAGAATGTGGACATGGCTCCCAACGTTTCACTAGGACAAAATGTCCGGACGAGGATAAAGCAATTCTCTTTGATGAATAAGTTCAAGAAGAAAGTTCTCAGAGTGAGTCCTTGAACATTGCCTTGTTGGATTTCATTGCTGCTCTTAGTGCAAAGTTAAACTCGAATTGTGTTTCCCGCATTGTTAATGTAGGTAGTAGTAGACAATTTGCCTGATGAGCAAGTGGATCATATGAAAGAGCTGTTCGACGTGATGGACACCAATAAAAATGGAGATCTGACATTTGAAGAGTTGAAACATGGCCTGCACAAATATGGACAGCAAGTTGCTGATCCTGATGTGCAGATGCTGATGGATGCAGTAAGATCACCTATTCAACAGCTTAGCACATTTTGTTTTGGACATGGTTTATGTTTTCTTCTTCCATGTCGACGCATTGTATGCTGTGAAGTGCATGATTTTGCTTAAATTGCAAGGCATTTGGAAGATTAAGGATGGATTACATAATACAGAAATATATTTTTCATCAGTTAGTCAAAGATTTGATCATGAGGTTGTGTCACCATTTCACATAATTGATAGAACTTCTAGTAAAATCAAGTGGGTTTCTAATAATTTGATGAGTCACGATTTCTTGTATTAGCATCTAAAAATAGAACTCCATCTTATATGAGAACAGGCTGATGAAGATGGAAGCGGAACACTGAACTTAAAGGAGTTTGTGACTATGTCAGTCCACTTGAGAAGGATTGGCAACGATGACCACCTTACTCGAGCTTTTGAATTCTTTGACAAGAATTGAAGCGGATATATTGAATTCGATGAGTTGAAAGAAGCTTTGATAGATGACAATCTTGGTCCGAACAACGAAAAATTTATTGAAGACATCATTTTCGATGCTGATCTAGATAAGGTAATACATAACCAGAACAACCTGCAATTTGGAATCTGTGTATATCTTGTTCATATACGAAATAGAGTGCTCATTCTGTGATGGATGTATTCCAGGACGGTCGAATCAGTTATGATGAATTCAAGGCCATGATGAAAACGGTCATGGACTGGAAAATGGCTTCACGCCAGTAGTCGAGAGCAATGCTGAAGGCGCTTAGCCAGAAGATGTTCAAAGACAAACCTTCTTCTCTCAGAGGCTAATCCAGATGAACCGTGGAGAAACAAAATCGAAGTCTCATCAAAAGGGTATTTGGGAAGGAGGCATTATACAAAATCATTGCATTGGTTTGCTACTGCAGGGACATAAATGCTGTGGTTATATTATTTAGCATGCGCCGTTTCTCTGTAATTAGAGCTGCCTTTTGTTCATGCTAGACTTTTGAACAACTGCTTTGCCTTTCCTATATGAACTACAGATCCTGATTGACCTAAGAATGACAAGGCAACCATTCTTACGGACACAATCCAGGTGCTGAAGGATTTAACCACGGAAGTTAACAAATTGAAAGCTGAATGTGCAGCTCTTATTGAAGAATCTCGTGAGGTGATTTTATCTTCATCCAGTATCCTGAGGTTCTAATGTCCATTGTTTGCCTTGATGCTAGTAGTAACTTTGCATTACAACCAGCTGATGCAGGAGAAGAATGAGCTCAGATATGAGAAATCATCTTTAAAATCTGAAGTTGAAAATCTTAATGTCCAGTACCAGCAAAGGATGAGGGTTATGTACCCTTGGGCTGCCATGGATCCATCCGTCGTCATGGGTCCAGCCTACTCATATCCAGTTCCAATACCCGTCACTCCAGGTCCAATACCCATGCACTCACAACTTCAGCCTTTCCCTTTCTTTGGAAATCAGAATGCAAGTGCTATTCCCCGCTCTGTGTTCTACCTTTATCCCAAATTCAATGCCTGCCAATCCCACATTTGAACAGCAGTCAACCCAATATGCTTCCAGTTCTCACGTGTCAAATAAAAAAGACTCCAAAAGCAGGTCTTCAGATCATCAAAGGGGCAGCATTGCAGAGCAAGACAAAGATTCAAATGATGTAGCAACAGACCTTGAACTTAAGATGCCTGGAACATCATCACAGCAGGTTTTTTTTATATTCTGAACCAGAGCTAGATCTACTCTGTAAATTGGCACAATATGCATAACAGTATATATTATGCAGGACTTGACGTCCGGAGAAAAGAAGGGCAAGCAGACCCAGAGGAAGGAGATAAGTATTTTACTGATGGGAGCTCGTCAAGCAAGCTTTCCTCATCTCAGGCTTTTCCAGATAGTTCCTCCAATAGTGTTAGTGACAACCCAAAGTCCAGTAGATGAAGAGTTAAGTCCAGAAAATCTTAATGCCACAATTTTCTTTTCCTGTTACAGGCCTAACTCATTTTCTAGTCCTTTTCGTAGTTTGTACCCTAGTTAACCGAGGCTGGTCAGTTGTATATTATGTTGCGTTTGCTTAACTTACAGGGAATTTTTTTAGTTTATACAGATTTCAGAGCATATGCCTGAAACTTGAACAATGAAGGGCACATTCGTTACTTTTTTAAGGGTTTAGCTCCGGCAACCCTGTCATAATTGATTGGAGCTCAGATTTTGCATCCAAACTATCTTGCGACTTTTGACCTGCCATGAGGCATAAGCCAGGTTGTTCTCCTGCATGAGTCATTCGCAACGTGTATTTGTGATGCCCTGGTGGTTATTAGATAAAAAAGTCTCCAGAGATGCTATCGTCAAGAGGTAATGAATCAGTGTACCAATGGAGACGCGAGCTAGCATACGCTTTTGGGTATTCCCAACATCATTGACCGGAGCAGAAAAAAGGCGAATTCTTTATGTTCTGCACATCACCTCCTACATTCGCTATTCTATTGGCCATGATTCAACGTGATGATGAATGGCTCTTGAAACCAAGAAGCGTCACCCTAAATAATATGATCAATTTATTTTCGTTAATGGCTGCTCAGCATACATCTCGAAATCCTTCACAGAAAAAGCAGGTGCATTGCCCATCTCTGAGAGAGACTGAAAAATATTTACACTTAATTCATTTGCGATGCCAAAAAAATTGGAAAAAGAGAAGGCCTTACAAGTAAAAAAGCATTGCCCATTTTGTAATAGAACAGGCCCCCAAATTCAAGGGCGTTAAATATACACTCGCAGCCTACACATTCCACACTCATTAGAAGACGTACGCCCGTATAGCCCTTCCCTCTCACCAAGTGAACGACCACAGCCAGCAATCTCTCCAAACCTTCATCCTCAAGCACTTCTCGGCTAACTTGGGGTGCCATGCAAAATCCCTTGATACTTTTGTACAGGGATTTCCACTGGCAATGGAGCGGAGTACAGAGGCGGTCATCATGGTTGGCTCGGTATATCTTGAGTAACCAAAATACGTAACCTGTCTCGTGCTCCCTCCTCTTTTTTAACACCCAAAAGCTCCAGAATGGATCTATATCTTCCTCAAATTCCAATAATCAGATGGGCTCGGCAAGTTTTGAGAGCCCATGCTTGCAGTTCTTAACAGCCTTCTGAACTCCGATAAACTTATTTTCCCATCTTTATCGACGTCGGCTTCCTCTAGCAGAGGACCGAGGGAGCCTTTCAAACCTGTCTGCGGAAAAGGGCATGGGAGCATCATGTCAAGGTTACACGTTAACATGCTTAACCATTTCTTTGTACCAAGCAACATAAAAAACCTGCGCCACTACTTTGTGCAGAATATACAACAAGAGGCAATACATTCGGCTAGTATTTTCAGATGAGACAATAACCAAATTATCAAGGTCACAAGCTGAACAGTTTCTTTATGTGAAGCTGCAACAGAAAGTAGCTATGCTACTATTTTGTGCCCAATATGCAAAAAGACAGATGACTTATCCCAACTTTTGGGCAATTTTGAAAGAAACAAACTTCAAGCTCCCAAGAGACGGTCAAAATTCAGTTACAAATTAAAACGAATACATTTAGCCCTGTCTATGTAATTTAATTTTCACTCTACCCATACCCATAGTGACACAAATGAGAACTAGAGGGCAAATGAATGTGGAAGGGATGAATAAATGAAGATAGTCAAAATTACCAGTTGAAGTTCTTCTGGGGTTATATAACCATCACGATCAATGTCAAATTTTTCAAGCGGCCTGTGACTGCAGCTGCCACTTCTCTGAGTCATGTTCCTCCATTCGATGCACATGAAGAGTAGCTGCAACAAACTCAGTAAAATCCACTTAGCTCATCCGTGTTGCTATCGATCTACATGAAGGAAAAATAAAAGAGATTCTTATGCAACATTCAGGACTCACATGTTTGTGCAAAATCTATAAGCTTGGCAGCAGCTCATCTTATGAACGAAAAAATCAGTCCAACATTTCTTGGCTAACAACACAAGCAAGTTTTCAAAATGATGAAACGTGAAGCAAGAACTAAATGGAAGCTTCAAGCATCGAATATAAACAAAAGAGAATCACCAAAACAATAAAAGAAGAAAGTGAAACTGACAGAAATGGTATTCCACAAAACCCACCAGAAAAACAAATCTCAATTGCTAATACACAAGGAGAAAACAAGGCCATAACAAAGGTAAAGATAAAAGTTACTGCTTGAAGAATCTCTAAGACACGTGGTTCCTTCATCTTCCAGGGAAGATCCTGAGCAAGGGCCTGCATGCATACAACACTCATGATCATGATGTAATTAAAATATTCATCAGAGTGAATGTGGAATGAGAAAGAAATGGATACCTCTTTCATTTCTTCAAGACTAATAGAACCATTTTTATCTACATCAATTGCAGCAAATTGATCCTTGAGGTCAGCAAGTTCCTCTTCATCAAGTGTGCTTGCTAGTGCCTGCAAGCAATATTTGTTAGACATTGACATGATATAATATCCTTTCCTCCTTGAACAAATCTTACAGAGCAGTTTTGTTACCCGTAAAGCAAATTGTTTCAGTCGACCGTACTTCACAAATTGTCTCATATTGTTCAAAACTGATATATCAATAGGGATATCTGATGCATTTCCTCCTTCTCTGACCCATGGATATGCTGAAAGTTGCAGCAATGAATAAAGATCGATGTTAAGAGGAAACAGAAAATCCTCAGTTCCAAAGAAAATGAAAACCTCAGTTTTCAACCTCAATACTAGACTTGCGGCCTTTTACATGCCAAATCTCATCCAAAATTCCAGTTTGATAAGCAATTCAAGTGGGCTTGATCAGAAAGACTCTTAATATGAAATCTCATTTCTTCGCAGAGAATATGGAGAACCAATAAACAATCCACAAGAAAGAATAGTGTCCATCTCTCTTTCACATATCAACAAGAAATAAGTTGCGAGAATATATGCACACACAACATACATAGGACATTCCAAAGTTTGATTTAACCGGCAGTGACAAAAGTTGGGAAAGGGTAGTGTCACCTCAACAAAAAGATAAAGAAAAGGGACACCAAGAGGAGCAACCATAATTTTCAAAATGCTCCATTTATCTAGTCTTTTTATTTCCACAATCGTATAAAGGGCAAGCTATACACACCGTTCACTCAAAAGTTCGCAACCATGCTCTACAGGGACCTGGATAGCTTCAGAGCTACCCAGCTTAAGGTTAGCACTCATCCTCAACAATGCTTTAAATATCATGATCATACAAAACCATGTACATGATCAAGTCTCAGAAAATTGACTCTGTAATTCAGTACCAAGTCCATTAGCCTCAGAAGTCCTCTTAATTCGAAGTCTCTTCACAGAATTCACGAACATCCTGATATAAAAAGTTTAATTCCAGAATCAGATAGAAAGGATGGCATGCATAGAGAAAAACTTAACTGAGAACACATACATAGATATCAATTTGTCGAGCATTTTCTGTCACTACATCGCCTAGTCGGTGCTCTTCTAATATCATACACTAACCGCTTTTATCCACACAACCCCAAATATCCCAGAAGAAAAGCCATAGAGTATTAACATGGCACCGAATTCTACCAAGTAGAATTAAAAAAAAAAAAAAAAAACGAACCTTGGGACGTACGGGAGTCGCCAATGGGATGCCTATCGGTGGGGCTTGGGAAGGCGACGGCGTTGACGGCGTCCGCGTTCAGGAGCAGGGGGCGCTTCGCGGAGGAAAGAGAGAGAGCGAGCAGAGCGACCTTCGTTCGCGGAGAGGGAGGCCAAAACGCGAGCAGGGGTTCGTCGGCGTCGGGGTTGGGCGCTCCGCAGAGGAAAGAAGGAGAGAGCGGAGCAGAGGTCGCGAGAGGGAGGCGAAGGGGCGTCAGCGTCGGCGTTGGTGTCGGCGTCGGCGTCGGGCGCGTAGGCGGAGGCCGAGGCGGAGGCGTCGGCGTCGGAGTCGGGGGCGACGGACTCCGACGCCGACGGAGGCAACCGGCGGAGAGGCATCGGCGTCGAGGTTTGCTAGAAGAGAGGCAAAGGAGCATCGGCGTCAGAGTCGGGTCCAGGGGAGGAGGGCTGCGTCGGGGTCGGAGTCGAGGGCGACGGAGGCAACCGGCGGAGGGCCGTCGGCGTCGCGTTTCGCTGGAAGAGAGGCACGACTTCGCGGAGGGGGGAGAGAGAGAGCAGAGCGGAGGTCGCGAGAGGGAGGCGGAGGAGCGTCGGCGGCGTCGGCGTCGGCGTCGGTGGGGGACGATGGAAGCAACCGGCGGAGGCGGAGGGGAGAGTGACAGAGAGGAGAGAGAGGAGAGAGACGATCTGCAGAGGAGAGAGAGCGTCAGAGGGCTTATGCTCGAGAGAGGAGAGGAAGAACTTCCCGGGCCGTTGGTTTGAAATGGAGAAGTGGACGACGTGGACTGACACTTGTCCAGGTGTCACGCTCTGAATGGTTCAGAGCACGGATTGCGTGGCACTGTTAGGGTACCCAATATTTTCTCTGTCCTGACATGGTCTTAGAAGCCGACCTCATCCTAGCCCCAAAGATTCTAACGCTCTTTAGAAAACCCACCATGTCAGAGCCCCAAAGGTGGGGTTAACAATTAATACAACCCCACTGGTGGTGTTCTCGCATGAAGTATTTCTTCCATTTATTTGATATTTTTTAAGATATTATTGCTAAGATAAATGAGAAATTAACTTCTTTTTTCTCCTTCTCTCATCAAAACTGATACAAATTAAATTAAATGACCTCTGCCATCTCCCCATGTTGGGTCACTCACAAAATGTAACTCCTGACCAGCAAAATTAGATTGATGCAAATTTTCTAACAGTGCCATTGACTAGACCTACTTTTGACTTTCACCATCCTGCGCCATCCTAGCCCACCACGTAGATCGGATTGAAGTTTCCCTTTTTCATGACCTTCCCAATTGCTAGCAAAAATAGAAAAACGCAAATAAGAATCGATCTTTCTTAAGTAAGTTCCAATGATTTTCCTTTGAGAGTCTGCCGATGACTAGTGGCTGAAAGTCTCTAGCGGTGGCGGCCTCCTACCCCCACTCCTGCCTTTTGGCTTGCCTCCTCTATAAAGTGCCAACGAAATTAGTTTGTGCTACTCACTTAATCACAAAACAATCTTAACTTTGGCTCATCGAAAAAGGAGACGTTTATCCACTAATTATGAGCATGAACCACAGAAAAAGAGAGAGAGAGAGAGAGAGAAAATACACGCATGCCCGGTACGCGCGGAACCTCTACCGCCCCACTTTTTTTATTCTTGGTTCCCCATTAAAAAGCTCCGACAAAGGTTGTCTGTAAGGCGGGCCCGAAGCGGGTGACATAGATGATTCAACACGGAGCAGCTTTATTGTACACAGGTGGGAACGCAGCCCTCAAATTAGCAAGAACTTTGAACAGCCATTTCCTTTTATTTTTTCCAATGCCCTAGTCTTTGTGTCTTCAACCTTAACATAATAAGAGATAAGTGCGAATCTTGTTATGTTGGTTTTGATTTTTGCTAAAAGCAAATGAGATTTTATGCATGACCAGAAACTGCATAACGACTGTGGGACAATCGCTTATTCAATATTACAAGTTCATGAATTAATGGTGAAATTGGGGAGAGATGGATCAAAAAAAGAACACGTTTCTTTGCTTTCGAGATCTAACTAGATTGAGTTTGTGCCCTATTGAATTTGCACATTATCAAGATCATGAGAAATTAAATCAAATAAATGCCTTGCTCGGAAAGGCTTTAGACATTTTTGTGGAAAAGATAAAGACAGCTCCATTGATTATGTCCTTGTCATGACTATGCGCTCGGATTATAACCTCATTGTTGCATTCAACAGTCATCATATACTTCTTTTTTTCACGAACTCCGTTTGTGTATAGCCCCCAAAATCAAAATACATGAGCAAGAGAAGACCTTGAACTTCCTTTTTCTTGAAGCTTCCAATTTTTATCGATAATTTACACGAGAGAGACACTCTTATGACGATGCACACAACATGCAGACACTAAAATGGCCCTTCCGTCCCAACATAGACGATACAGTGAAACTGAAATTTGACCCTAAAACTTATCACACAGCAAATTTCACGGACGCAATAAACCTTTATGCGAACATGAACACGAAAGAAATCTCTCTCGCCTTCACTCTATCCTTTCCTTACTTGCGACATGCCTGTCAGTTGCACGTTATTTAGTAGTCGGTACTGAATGGCTTGAAGGACTTGAGGTCGAGAAATACATTGGCGACAGAGCCAGCGGCGGCAGCAATGGTGATAATAAGGCAAGCCACACTTACAATCTGGAGGCACACCCACTTGGTGCCCAGCTTGGGTATTTTCTTCTGCTCAATGTACAGCTCGACCGGGAAAAAGACCGTGAGGGGCCAAAAACCTAGAGCTCCGAGCAGCCCAACAATGTCCTTGAAGAATGGGAGGAGCATGGAGATGAAGGTGGTCCCGATCACGAAGACCGTACTCCAGACCAACCGCAAGAGTTTGAGCTTGTAAGATCTGCGCCAAGGGGCGGGGATTTCAATCTCCCTCGAGATAAACTGGCTGTTGGGAAATTTCTTACCCAAGGTCTTCTCAACATGGTTGAATAGCGGTTGGCAGTTGAATTGGTACGCGCAGACGAGTTGGATCACGATTGCGGCGTTTGCAATGTCGACCATCCAGTATGGGTTGTGGAAGCCGAACCCAGCGAGGAGGTTTTTGGGTGCCATATCGCCAAAGGCTGCGTAGCCCATGCACCCACAGATCATGTAGAAAAGGGTTGTGGCTGCTATGCTGATAAGACTGGCCTTCTTCGTCATCTTTGATTCAGATGGAGAGGACCGGATGGTGTCCTAAAACAAATATAAACTCATCACGTCAATGATTTCAATTCATCAGAACTATTACCCATCACTAGTACTTTCTTGTT
Source organism: Eucalyptus grandis (assembly GCF_016545825.1). Classification (NCBI taxonomy): domain Eukaryota; kingdom Viridiplantae; phylum Streptophyta; class Magnoliopsida; order Myrtales; family Myrtaceae; genus Eucalyptus; species Eucalyptus grandis. The sequence continues at coordinate 63,132,711 of NC_052614.1, forward strand.
TCATGCATTTGAGAGAGCTCTGGTCACCTGAACTTCAACGAGGATGAGGAAGTACGAATAGGCAAAGGCGATGTCACCAAGAGCCTGGAAGTTCCTCCATATTTTCTGCGTTGAGGTCAAGGCCCCGATGTTGATTCCAGTGAGACTTCCCTTAATTTTCCCTGTCTCTGAAGATAAAACAAACCAGAAGAGAACACTTAATCAGAACTTCATAATTCGACTAGGTTCTATCACCAATGGAGATAGCTTAGAAACATAAATAGAGCAGCTTAGCAAGAAAAAATTTCATGTGCCTGCAAGTTTGGCAATACTGAGGCCAAGTTCAATGGTGGAGTAGGCAAACGACATGAAGGCGGCGACGATCGACAGCCACCACAGCCGATTGAAATTGGGGATCTGAGAGAAAATGATTTCAACGAAGCCAAACGCAATCATGTAAGGATTGCTGTTGATGTGACGTGGGTCCTCACCTTTCTCGTGGAAGCAATTGGACCTCTTGATAGCCCTGCAATGACCATGGAAGCCGATAATATCAAACTCACATAACTTTTGACACCATCGAAATAGCAATCACTAGAATTCTCACTGCAAATTTACTCACATCATGCTGGTGGAAGATGCAATGGTGTAACCAATGGCAACCCCAAATAGGTTCACGTATAGAACCAGCTCAAAAAGCTTGATTTTGAGGTTACCTGGAGAATTTAATCAAAGAGAAGCTTTTATCACCCAACACAACATGATTGGACTTGACTCAGAAATTAGCGTATGAATATGAACATGAACACAAATACAAATGTGACATACCAAGATTGTCACGGACAGCACCCATGTAGGCATAGTTACGGTCGCCGGTGGCGGGGTTGCCGGAGCGATAACAGGTGGTGAGGAGGGTGGAGGTGTAGTAAGTGACAAAGGCAAATAGGAGCACGATGGTGGGGCCAGCAATCCAGCCGAGCTGCGCGATGGCCCAAGCCAGGGACGGGCCTCCAGATCCGATCAGTGCTGTGATTATGAGAGCGCTTGCTGTCCATACCGTCTCTGCATTTATTCACACACAAGCCAAGAAAATATTCAGTGCATCTTGTGTGCCAGCGTGACAAACCAGAAGGACTGTGATCAACGCGACCCGGCCGCGAGTGCAGGCGACGCCGGAGCCAGAGGGGTGGCGCGGTAGTTCGTCGGTCCTCTGAAGGCTTGGCGGAAGAGAGAGACTAGGGCGACAGAAGAGAGAGAGAGCTTGCGGGGGGATAATTTCTTGGTCGGGGCGGGAGGAAGAGGACGCTCAGCTTAAAGTTTGCTAGCTAGACAAGTTGGGCCCATTGAACATGTATCGCATTTGTCAATCATCACATGATGCACCCAATGTAACATGTCACTAAACATTCTAGCTTTCCATTTTAATTTACTCCCTTAAAATGGAAAAGAGAAGAGAATTGCTGCTTTAGCTAAAGCAAGAAAAGTGTATCATCCTCACCACATATCTTCAAATTTACTATTAATAGAATATACTGCCAGACAACATACTTGGAGATGTATAATTAGGAGGGTACCGTGGAAAGTATCTCTAAGCATTTTTCGAAAAAAATGTTCGTAATTTCAGCTACTCTCCTGAGATCACAACACGGGTTGACGTGAAATGCTTGCGGGGCTAGGCTACTGGCGAGATAAATTTCTTTTTCACTGACTCTGTTTTATAGAAATAGTCCTTATTTTCCTGTGAAGAATATCTCATACTTTTGTTGCTTTAGTCCCTGGTTTGTTGGCGGTATTGACATGATGCCATTGATCTTGAAGACAGGTGATTCTTTGTGGTAGCTCGCCCAAGTCCTTCATAAACAAGTCGTGGTAATTTTCATTTCACTCCTTTCGGGAAAGAAATGAAGACAAAAATAAACTCACCTGTGCGTTTGGGACGACGGTCGTCATCGAAGCATTCGGAGCCATCTTCTGGGGGAACATCAATGGATGCATGGACGATCTGGTTGTTTGGATTCTCCATGAGAGAGAGAGAGAGAGAGAGAGAGAGAGAGAGAGTTGGATAATGGAATTGAGAAGAAGGAATTAGAGTCGGTGTGGTTAGAGTGGCCAAGAGAAGAATGAAGTGAGAGGTGCAGGCAGGCCTGAGGGATGGCTGTAGATGGAGTTATATACAGCAAAAATTCAGAAGAGAGGGGTGGTATTGTGGAACTAGACTCGTGGGAACACAGACATGTTAAAAGTATGATTTTGCGGTTTGGAATCAAATGAAACCGGTACAGGTCTCGTTTCATCCAAGTGCACATAAGCGGCCTTGTTTGCATCTAAATGCACGTAAAGAAGAAAAAATTGGGTATCGTGGAAAGTCGACATGCATGCAAGGATGTAAAGGAGGGAGAGAGAAACAGGATGTGAGGTCGGCATGGAGTCAGCAAAATGTCATTCGAACTCGTTGCCAAAAGATCGATGCTCATTTGCGTTTTTCTATTTTCCTAGTGAATCCTATCAATATGATCAATCTAGAGCATAGGCCACTCGTAGCCAGCAATAATGGCAAGAGGGGAACCGACGTAGGAGAAACATTCGAGGGTCTTCACAATATGGGAAGAGAATTTGGTTGGTTAATTAAAAAAGAAAGCATGTCATAGGTCACCTAATGATAAAATGACAATGGTCTTTCTAGTGTCTAACAATAACCTGATAGGTATTACCCACATATGTTTGAGTTCCTAGCAAAATCAAATTTGATTAGCTATAGTAGCGGGTTGAAGAATAATGAAGGCTTGTTCGCATTTTTTTCCCCTTCAAAACATTGTAGGTGATTTGATCCTCTTATCGGAAGGGATAAAGACTATATCATATGTCAGTTGTTTATCTGGCTACGTTACTTCCGCTCTCGTTGTTGTATTGGATTAATGCCCTGAAAAATTTTGTCGGCCAAAAATTCCGATTAAAAGGTTATCACCGCATCTCTAGAAGGATAATACAAGTGGGAGTTGCTCACACACATGGAGATTATTATTGGTGTGTACACGGATATATCGCTTTCTCATCTTTTCTCCGGAGATTACTATTGGTACACGGTACACGGAAATATCGCTTTCTCAATCTTTTCTCCGGTATTACTGTTGGAATATGGAAATATGGCTCTGTCGTCTTGGTATATGGGAGATGATCGCTTTTCTCCGGAGATGATTCTTGGTTGGGGTTAGGCAAGATGTTTCTTTGGGGGGCGGGGGGCGGAGGAAACGTACCATGAAACCAAATCATTTCCCACCACATCTCCACTATCCAACACTCCATTAAACAATTTCCATGATCGCACGTTAACCTATCCATAAGCGGTTGTAACTCTTCGGTTGTGTAGTGGACTCGACTAATCTCCATAATTCTAGTCTCCCCAGGGTACATTTTAAATGACTTGAAGGAATCGAAAAGAGACTTACTCCGACCAGATGCTTAGTAAAGAGACTTTATTTGAAGATAAATAGAAGCTACTCATATTACCATCGGCCGAGGTGGCTTCGCTGGATAAGAGCTCCATTGATCCTTGCCCAAAGGTGATGGGTTCGAAACTCAGTGGAAGCACTTGGTGTCTTAAGTGTGACATCAGGGTGGTGGGTTTACCCGCCAACTGCCAACTATACGGGGTTCCCTAGGTATCAAAAAAAAAAATAAAATAGAAGCTACTTATACGATTCAACCTAGAAACAAGAAGAATGACCCATTATTCTATTTACAAATTTATTACTAAGATTGCTTGTTAAATAATCCGTGATTAGATGTATATATCGTTACATGGCCGTACTTGCTTTTCTTTTTCCATTTAGGAATCTCCCATTCATAGAACTTTTTTACGTGGGATCAACGCATTAGGCAACATAAAATTAAATAAAATAAAACAAAATTTTTCCATCGAATAATTCTTTTAAAAATCGGACATATATCAATAAAAATGGAGCTGATGATCAAGCTTTTGGAGTTGGCCCAAGAGATCATTGGTAACATCTTCTTAAGCTGATCAAAATGATGGCCACACATATCTCCTAGATAAGCAAAATGTGATCATCCAAAAAAACATGCTATAAAACTGCAAATTGATTGCTGCTGACAACACGATATAATTAAAACCGATCGATTTCGATCCTTATATTCTCTTTCGGATCTGAAAAAGGGTTGTGGACAGATGCGCTAATAAATCATGGGAAAAGCGAAGTACCCCACGACTGTCTAATCAAGCCTTGAACTCGGCCTGATTATGCCAATCATAAAACCGTATTAAGCTCCTGAATGATTAATTAAAGCAGGCAAAAGGAGAGAGAAAATCGAAGAGTGGAAGGAAGAGTTGACCCTCATCCAATTCTATGTCTACAATAGTCGCCTCGTGGAGGAAATGATATTAAGCCTGATAAAAAGCCAACCCTCTTGCCAAATTAAATAAATACAGGCTTGTAGAATTCTGGCTGTTACCTCGCTCGTCCGAGTGCTTATAACTCTTAAGCCTTCACTCCATTCAACCATCAATCGGCATCTTCATCTTCCTCGGCTTTGGTTCTCCACGCTTATTTAAATTTACACAAATCTCGATTGTTGATCAGTCATCACTGTATACCAATGACTGTGTTCATGGTCATCAATGCGCATGGCAGTAGACAAAAAATTCCCGGAATTGACAAATTGTCGATAGCCACACCACATTTGATGCCAAGTTATACTTGCTCGGATCAGGATCATGTCGATTATAAAGACTTGGCTATTTTTTGGTATAAACACATACTCCCATTTTTGTTCTTTTAAAAATTTGAAAGGCACGGATGATTACCTCTCAAAAGTTTGGATGGGTGAGTATTATATCTCCGATACTTCGCACTCCGCATTTTGACAACCACTTTATCCTCGCCTTTGTAACATCTTGACACATCATCCTCTGATCGGTAGGTTTCGCGAACCATTACCATTAGTCATTGCTTCTTTTGGAATGGTATAGAGACTTGACAAGATTTCATTTTCATTCAACTTCATCTTCATCTTCATCTTCATCTTCATCTTCATCTTCATCTTCGTCGTCAATTTTGATGTAAGCTACTCCTCTTTCCAGTTTCTCTTTTCTTGGAAATCTCCATTATACTTCAACCCAGTGTTTCAATTAAATCCCAAAGCTCCTGAATATTTGGCTTCCGCATATCTTTCTCACTTCGACAAGTGACAACTATATGTTCCAGCCCCACGACGACTCTATGGAATAATCCCGATCGGGTAACTCCGTGTCCCTGTTTTATACGAGATCCATCGATCGTATCCCTCCAACTCTAAAGGGTTCATTTCCGCGCCTTGTTAGAGAAAAGCTTCCTATCCATGAAATTTCCATGATAGTGTGTCTGATTGCCCAAATCTAGTTAATTTAGGGCTTTTCCTTGCCTTTGACCTTAAATTTTACCGATGGTACTTGAGACTAAATTCTATATCTCTTCTGTCTGAGAAAAAAAAAACCAAAATCGACAAAGCTTTTCGATTATGTTGTTTGGACTTTCGCATAGATTCCGGTCACTTAGGTGCTGTAATTAATTTTTGGTCGCTGTCGACAAACTGCTTTTCATTCCCTTCTGGGTTGATGCCGATCACCCTTTTGGACCTATTTGGCATTACCGGCCTTTGTCCATATGAGAAATATGTTAGGGATATCGAAAACTTCCCAATTCAAATACTTCCAGTAGGTCGAAGATGATTGATCTTTCCGATGGCACCTTCATAACCAAGTTTTTCCATGACCACCGACAAAGAACCCACCCGTCACTCAAAGTTTCCGAGGACTTTGTCGATATAGCATATTCCTTGGCGGGCGGCGCCCGATAGCCTTGGGTCGAGTCACTATCATCCTTGCCGCGTTATTCGAGGAATCCACACTCATACGTCTTTGTCGATGCATGAAAATGCGTCGGGCATTTTCTTTGGCCCTTTTCGGGTTCTTCAGGCTTGGATTGCTCTGTATTTTCCTGCCCTTTTTTTCCTGACAGAGAGCGTAAATTAACCTAGTCTAGGGAAGTAGAACTCCGGACTCATCTCCCCGATTTCGTGGGTTTTCGTTTGCAAAGTCATCCTCTTAAGCCGATTCCTAGATATATTTCCCCATTCAAATATTTCTTGAGGTCATGTTATTAGTATCCCGCCGCTGACATTAACATATGTCCCTTCACTATGTCGATTTCCCTTCTCTTTTTCCATTTGGACTTCCAAATGGAGCCTGCAAATTCTAATTAAGTGTGCTCGTCCCAAGAAAATTATCCAAAAAGTACTAAATATATTGCATTTTTGCTTTCAATATTGCCAATTCAGTTTTAAACATTTTTACTTATTGTTAACTGAGAAATTGAGAGTTCAATCCAATCTATGCCGTGGGTTCATCTCCTCCTTGAATTGTGACTCCATCATCGACATCTCCTCCTTTAAGTTAGCCTAATAAACATTACATTGATGTCATCTTTGCTAGCAATTTGAAGTCGGAAACCAACATTAGGCTATGCTTTCTCAGGAAAAAGATGAAGACGGAAAACTTCAATCCAATCTACTTTGTAGGTTCATCTCCTCCTTGAATCACGAATCCATCATCGACATCTCCTCCTTTAATTTAGCCTAATGAAATATTATATTTAGAGTTGCTCACAGTATAAAGGTGGAGGTCAACATTAGGTCATGCTTCCTCGTAAACGTGAGAGAGAGAAATTTCAATCCAATCTACTAGGGGTGTGCAACTGGACCGGGTACACCCGGTTCCCAAACCGGCCCATCCGGAAAATAGGGTCGGGAATCGATTTCCGTTGAAACCGGTCCAGGAACCGGTTTAAATCGATCCGGGAACAGGTTCCGAGTGATTACCCACCTGCAAACCGGTTCCTAGATGGTTTTGAACCGGTTCCCGCACCCGCTTTTGTAAGTAGAGGTCCAAAATCCTTTTTTTTCCCTCGATTTCTATTCTTACTCCTGCAATCACACGACATTTTTCCTTTTAGCTCTTTCAAACATGCACGGCACTCTTCCTTTGTCATTTCTCTTCCCCACTTGCTTCCCTCCCTCAGCGGCTTCCTCTTGCACCGTCCGATGGACGGATGGTGTTCGTCGCCGCCAAATTTTTGTGTACCACATGGATTGGCTCGCCTAATTTCTCTTTTGTAGGAGGAATTCTACTTGCATAAATGAGTAACTTCATATAGTAGTTGTGGGAATAAGACTAATATTAGACTTATGTTTGTTGTTAATTCTTTGCCTTATAATTTTATTTATTATAATTAGCCTTGTGAATACTTAATTTTTTGTTTAGTCAAAAAGTTCATGTATTTATTTATTACAAATGCTTAATGTTTCAATACAAATTAGGAGGATTACGTTATTTTCCCGCGTATTAATATATAATTCGCAGTCATATAAGATATCGGGAGATTGCAAAACAGGTTCCAGTGGAAATAGAGTTGACCCTAGAACTGGATCGGAAAAACAGGGTGAGTCGGGTACAGGGTCCAATACAAACAGGGTCAGGTATAGGGTCCAAAACTAGGTTTAGACCCTACCTACCCTGGACCCGATTACCCCTACAATCTAAGCGTTGCGTGTTCGGAGGGCATGGAATCTTCAACTCTGCTTTTTGTCCGATAGAGAAAGTCCAAAGAATGTCGTCATAAATGGCACTATTAGAAAATTTGATAAACAATTTACTCCTTCCGGTGGCCAACCTCTAGGTGCGGCGTTGCCTCGTGGCAGTGACACATTATGGGGACAAGGCGGAGGTTCTCTAATTTATTTAGTATCAGTTTTGACAAGAGGGAGAAAAAAATTAATTTCTCATTTATCTTAGCAATAATATCTTTAAAAATATCAAATGAAAGGAAAGAAACATTTCATGCGAGAACTCATTAATCACATTATCAAATGAATGTATCCTATGGTATTTTGATGATATTTCATTTTTGCTTGAGGGGTGAAATCGAAACCCCGGGTGTAGCTTCATCGTCCGGCCTTGCGTTTGCTGCATGTGGGGATGTAGTGCCTTCTCTCACCCTATAGTTGATATCTCTCTTTTATCAGGGAAGAGATCACCATTTGGGGTGCACTTCTGAGGATTAGGGGAAGCTTCTTTATAAAGCAAGCGATCAATTCAAAGTTCAAAGTCGAGAGGTTTCACTATTGGCTTATATCGGCTAATATCGAACCAGGTACAGAGAGGTGGGAAAGAGACTCTCAATTTTAAAGCCAATGAGGCAACAAAAGATAGACTTTTTTAAAAGCACTAGATGTGACATCTGATTTTTCAATTATATTTTCAATTGAATGAATCGGGCTTTTCATCGACGCACTTATAGTGTTTTTCTCTAAACCGATCACTCTTGAAATAACTAGACTATTTGGGGAAACCATTAAGGGATTTTAATGCAATAGACTTAGGAATTCGACTAGGAATCGACTGCTCGACCGTACTAGTCTGCAAGGGTCATTACGACACAGTCGAAAATCTATCAGAGACCAGAAATAGGTCGATTCAACTGAGATAGGTGATCAGAGTGTGGGTAATTCCACCATATTGCAAAATTCTCGTCGATTGACACTAGATCGATTTTTCTGTCGTTTTGGTACCCTGTGCCTGTATTTAAAATCTTGAGATTTTCATGACAACCGAGAGTCGCCAATAGGTCAAAGATGTATATTGTGACTCGAGATAAATCGATCACAAGTCAATTGCACTAAAAATTTCTAAAAATTACCTGATATGTTAGGTCACACTAAAATCATGTCAGATTGAAATTAACTTCGAATTTAAACCCGATTTCGAAAATTGAAAGTTCTAACATGTCACGATTTATTTTAAAAAACATCTACTCATCCTTCAAAGAATTCTCGGCGAGTTCGGGATTTTTATGGAAAATCGATACGACGATTCGAAAGACGAACGGAAATTTGGATTGGTCGAATTGGGAGGAGTTTTGACTTCTAAACTAAGCTATTTGACGTTAGGGACTTGCAGAAAAAGTATTCTTTGACAAAATTGGACATCAAATTGAAGAATTTGATAAAGAATTGAAGCCTAAGGTTTGATGAAATTCGGATGCTAATATGAGGGCTGGAATTTTGGCTTCAATTGGGTTTAATTGTGATTAATTGTGAGTTAATATGCTTGAAAATGATGGGGGAACAAAGAGAATATTGAGGGCTGGTGGGACCAAAGCTTGTGACTCTTCCCCCTCCTTTTTCTTTGGTTTCTCTCACACGATTTCCACGATTCCACCCCCCCCTCCGTCTCCTTCCTCGCTCGAACCCTCCTCTCCGTTGGCTTCTGCTTGACTTTCATTCTTTCATTTCCTTTTCATTTGTTTTCCCCCATCGAAGAACCTCTGCCACGCGTCCCTGCTCCCCACCATCTTTGGTCTTTTGGCCATTTTGGGACTCATCCTTCAACGCCTGCTCTCCACCGAAGCTCCTCCAGGCGTTGATTTCGTTGCCCCCGCGTCCCTCAAGCGAAGACCATCACCCATCCATCTCTCTCCTCCGAAGATTGATCAAAGCAACCCCATGTCCGTCTGCTTCGAAGACCCCACGCGTCCACCGAGTCGGCCCATCTCCACGGCCAGCAGCCCACCGCCCTCGCACAGATCAACCGCCAGCTCGTCCCACCGATTCAACGCCGCGGCCCGCTCGAATCCAGTCAGCAGCCCTTGTTTTCAGCCAGCCTTGCGGACCGTTTTTGGCCCGGCCCGGTCTCCGTTTGGTGTTGTCGTTTCGGAGTTTATTGCTCATCTCCACGTCGCCGTTACCGTGGACTCACCGGCTCGTTAATCCGATGAGTTTACCAACTAAACTCTATTTATGAAGTTAATTATGCTTATGGGGTGTTTAGATTATGCTAATGATGGTTTATGTGAATGTTGATTAGATTATGTGCATGATTAGATTAGTGCATGGATTAATTAGTCTAATTATGTAAGTAGATTAGTGTAATCTTAATTGACTTTTAATTAATTATTGCATTTAAATTAAATATTATTTAATTATATTATTTTATATTTAAATTAAATTAATTTTCGGAATTTATTTAATTATTAATTAATTAATATTTTCCGGAAATTATACCGGGAGAGCCGCTTGATAGAATTTTGAGCTGATCGCAATGATGTGTTTAGTTTCTGTAATTGAATGATGTATTGTTGAATTGAGTGATGATTGTGATATGTAGATATTTTAATTAGAAAATACCGGGTGTCGAGTGTTGACACCAAAAGTGGTTTTTAAGTACCATTATAGCTTAGGTGAGCAATATAGATCTGTAACAGCTTCGTGGAGCATTTAGAAGCTGAGCAATAATATTTTAGCAGCTTCGGTGAGCACTATAGATATCAGCTTCAGCAAGCATTATAGTTATCTAGCAGCTTTGGTGAGCAAATATTACCTAGCAGGTTCGGTGAATGATAATTGATATAGCAACTTCAGTGAGCAATTTAGACATCAGCTTTGGAGAGCAATGATATATGGATATATCTATTTCAACTTAGGTGAGCAGTGTTCGAATCGATAGAGTTTATAGATGGCATCAATAGTATGGAGTCGAATGATCGATTGATGGTTGATTTGGATTGAAATGTTTGGGTGATTATATGAATTGAACTGATTTGCAGAAATGATCTAAGGCAAAGATAAGTCCTTTGACTTGTACTTATGCTTAGGTAGTTCTTGGGCATATTTTCTTCCTAGTCAGAATTTAGGGGGTGAACTTGTTAAGACATTATCTCATGATTATTATATAACCATTTTCAGATCCTTAGATGGCGGTCGTGGAGAACTCGAAGCCTCGAAGTCTGGGGTGGTGGAGATCGAAGGATTGGCGAACGTTTCTGACTAGTTGGTCATAAGACAGTTCCCTTTTTGTTGAGCCGGTCTTTTGTAAATAGCCCAGTATTGTATATAAACCTTGTGTGTTTATAAAAATGTTTGTTTTGGTTATGAATTGTGGCCTGCTTTCCTATCCCAAGTTTTTGGTTGTCGGGGATTTGTTTCGCTTTCACATCCATATTAAAATGAATGAGTTGGCGATGCGTCCTGAGACGTCGTATATTTATCGACTACCGAGGGATGGCATGCGCTCGAAGGTCGAGGCATGACAGTAGATGCTGAAGCTGAAGTGTTTTGTCCTATCTCCGGTGTGCACTTCAAAACACACGCAAAATGGGAGCGACACCATAGAATAAACGAAGCCACCGATGATGGCAAGAGTGGACCCGACAAGGGAGAAAATTCAATGGTTTTCATAAAAAGGGAAGAGAATTTGTTCCCTTAATGGGAAAAAAATCATGTCATCAGTCATCTAATGATGATGATGGTATCACCCAGAGATCTAAGTTTCTAGCAAAATCAAGTTTAATTAGGTATGAAAGCGAGCTAAAGAATGACAAAGGCTTGATAGCAGCTTTTTCCTTTTCAAAGTCGGTCGGTGATTTGATCACTCTTTTCGAAAGGACAAAGACTATCATGTGTTGTTGTTCGTTTGACTACACAACTTCGGCAGCATTAGATTAATGTCGAAAAATTATGTCAGTGTCATTATTCTCTAGGCGATGTGGAGGCCAAGTCCATGTGATCAATTTCTCCTCCTCACGAAATTCCTTTCACCAGAAGATAATATTTGGTTTTCTATCGAATCGCGTTCCGTGCCAATTCGGACAGGAAGTGGCACGTGTAATCAAGAACTATAATTAATTACTCTAGAAGAAAGCAAATGCAAGAACCGGAAAGTTAAAATGCAGGAACTAGAAAATCAAGTCAATAAATTAAAAGATACATAATTCGTACTGATGATCTCGTATCCCTTGTACAAATAATTCAACATGGCTTATATAACCCTATTGCAAGACATAGACGCTCCTAAGCGGTCGATATTCAACTTAAAGGTTACAAACCGCAACTCCGTGATCTTTGGCTCCATGGACAAATTCAATGATCGTGCATTTACTTTATCCATATGTGGTGGTGAAATCAAATAACACACTTCCACAATGTTGGCATACAAAACTTGATTCAGTTTTCAAATAATATGTCAATGAAATCTTCATCTTTGTGGTTTTGGGTTCAAATCTTATTGGAAGCGCTCCAGAAGTAAAATCCTAAGTGCAGTAGGCCGATGTCTAGAGTGCCTCCTTTAATATCACTTGGAGTGGTGGATCAACTGAGATGCACATAAACTGGCCAGGACACAAATTTAACACTAAAACCGAAAAAGAGAACTAAAAGAAGAAGCTTCAACTACATTTTTGTTTTTTTGTTTTTTTTTTCTTGACGAGTGGAGGCGACAACGTGAAGAAAAATGAAAGATGGTAACAAAAACTGATTTGGAAAAGTTTACAAAATTGTAAAAAAATTTACAAAGATTGGAGTAAGTTATCATATGGATTTGGAAGTTGGTTTCAAAGGCCAGGCCTTTCTGTAAACAGAGCACCAGGGCCACCGGCCCATTCAAGTGAGACCGATAGCACTTTGCCCAAGTCCATGAATCAAACGGAACCATATAGCATCGGCAAAACAGGAAAATCAATGCCAGTTCTTCGTTAGATGGTTGTGTTGGTTGATCTCACATGTACTACAATACAGTTGACAGAGTCTCGAGATAAATTTAGGCAATACAGAATGACTTGAAATTCGTGGCAGCAGCTGAGCATTATTGTAAGAACTCAACTTCAGCATGGAATAAAGGTTGAAATTTTGAGTTGGCAGGAATTGAACTTGTAGGTCTTTGAGTAATATGAACTTCAGTTTATTGGATAATAATACCTTTTCATGCCGATGTATTTTGATGTCATCCTGGATATCCATTTTGTTCTGGTTTTCTAATCTCCTCTCAGAGTTGGCGTGTTATTTTTAGCCACAGAACATAATTTCATTGTTCATAACATGGCAACATGCTTTTGCTTAGCAACAGCTTCCGTGAAACTCCTATCCATTGGACCGGCTTGGGCATGAATCGGCAAATAGTTGCTGTTTTGCTCGCTCGAGCTTCTTTCTGATGACTCAGTTCATCTTTTGTCTTAGATTTAGATCTTGTACTGATGGTCAATTCTCCGATCGCTGAATAAAACTGCTGTTTTCTGTTCACATCTTTGTCGGTACTTGTTCTTACACTAAATTCTCCGAGTAGATGATTGTTCTTACTCTTTACCGCCCTGACCGTGAAACTTCAATAGATTGCGCAATTAGTGAGAATATTGATTTGTTACTATAGCTTGGCATGTAAATTTTCCCGGTGGCAAGTTAGAAAATACGACATGCCTAAAGTTTTGAATCCGTGGAATTGTCGCCCGGGGGGGGTTAGCAAAGGCGATAGTGAAGTTTAGAATTGCAGCGTTTTTGGCATAATATTTAATGCTCAATCGCAACTCGCCCTTGACAAAACGAAAAAAGCCAAACGCTACTTTGCTGTCGTTAAGGGGTATTTGTGAAAGCACAAGCATCCTGACTTCCTGCAGATTTTACTGGAGAGGATATTATAGACTTGTGCTGGGTGTTTCTACAGATAAGAGGCTTAAATTGATTGATTCTTTTTTCAGGAAAAGAACATTGCATATGAGGACGGAGGGATTAAAGAAAAACCTAGGTTTTCCAGTGAGTTCGTTCACGAAAATGACTACGAAAATGACAGTTTTGGACTCTTTTAGAATCACAGGATCACAAGGATACAAAAGCAATTAGGATATTTGTATCTCTAGCTCGAGAACAAGATTGTACCATCCACATGATTCATAAGCAGAATTTAAATGGTTGTGTCCACGATTTGCTTTGTGGGGTGAATCCAATGTGGAGGGATTCGACACCTCAGTGATGGCTACAGGTATTAAAGCCAGGCGCAGTGGTTAGATGAAGAGTCACTTTCTTCAAAAGCCTACCTATAATCACTCAACAAATCATGCCAACACAGACGGACCATTCCGAAGAGGTAACCCCAGTGAGATGCTAAACGTTAAAAGTCTTGTACATTTTACCAGTTGTGGTTCGATTGAAGCCAACAGGACAGACCCAAGAGCCTGATTGGGACAACTCTTGATACTCAACTCGTGGTCCTGCGTTGCTAATCCTTCTGCTCAGATCACGGCCGAAATGAGGACTCAATATAAACACGTGAAAGATGATGAACAAGGGGAAAATCACTCATTTTTGTGTTTCTGACTGTATTTTTCATCTAAACATAATCTGGATCTGAGAACGCAGATGCTTCATTGATTTACTTCACTCACAGTAGTAAAATTGTTTTTTTCCCGGTGGTTGTTGATCCCTACGAAAGGATTTTCTTATGTTCATAATTTGCATGTGGGGATAAAAATTTGAGCCCGAGTTTGATTAGCCAAATACAGTGGATTGGATTAAGGTGTTTCTATGCGTAGGATGTGCCTTTATATATTTTTAGCAGCTAGCCATCCGTCCCATTTAAAGATATAGCATAATAGGGGCTTGTTTTTCAATGAACTGACGGAACAGAAAATGCCTGGAGAGAGGAGATGATAAAGTTGGTTCGTTGCGAGCTTGTGGACAAGCTGCATTTCTTCCTTATCTTCCTCAAAATCACTAGATGTCTGGAATTGTGTCAGCTTTGTAGTCACATAATTTCTAATCTGTCTTTTCTTCAACTGACAACAACGGGCCTTTTCGTTTTCGATATGTTCATGCTTAATTTGTAGCATGAGTGATTTCATGTTTGCTTTATCTAAACTAAATTTCTTTCTTTCAAGATATGTTTTTTTTTCACCTAGAAACCTCCATTTTTTTGACAAAATTGGTGAAAAAGGAAACAGATATATTCAGAAAGTCAAAGGGTTCTCTCAAGGCATTCTGAATCTTGTTTGGGGAAGAGACAAGTTATATTACTACCATATTCTCACAAATTGCATAGAGTTGGCCCAAAGAAGAAGCTCCAAGAAATGTTCAATAATTTGGGTTTGGCTTGTGGAGAACTGCCCATAGAAATAACCATTGACGTGTGGTCCAATCTTCATGGCTGGACAAATATGATTGCTAACTTGTGTCCCCTTCGTATTTATTGGATGCATCAACCGTTACCTTCAACTTGATGCTTTTCATAGCAAAGTGAACAAGCATATTCCAATTGGACAAGAAAAGGATGAACCAGAAAATGAAAACTTTGAACGAGCATGAACATAAATTATCGTTGAAAACAAAGCCAAGAAACTTCAGAAAGTTACTTGGTTCATTTTTTTATCCAGTCGTCTGTTGGTTCAATTCTTGCAGTGTGTTATTCATGTATCATCTTTTTCAGCAAAGCAGAATGGAAAGGCTTGTTCTAACTCGTGGTTGGTTTGATGTGGCTCGCGTCTTCTTTTCTTTTCTTATATCTTTTCCCTTATCGTGTCTTCTAAAAACCACCTGTTTTTCCAGCAATGCGAAAGTGGCTACTAAAAGAGCTTTATGTTTTTTCTATAAAAATAATTTCCTAATTTTCCAATTAAAAGAATATAACTACAACCTGCATGTCGACTACATACATGTCCTTCAGTCTTAGTCTTGAAGTTTCAAACCGATAACTCATATAAGGAGAAAGTAATTACTGTGCAGTTTACTAGAAGGAGTTTTCACTAATTTGGCCATACCAAACATGTTTTCATTGGTTATCAATTCAATCCATAAGTTTGTTCTTTCATCTACAAGAAGCTAGTATCGAGTCTAAGTTTGTTTCGTTTTCCCAATCTTTTTCCACACTCAACACAGCCAATCTTTTCCACACTCAACATATTTCCGGAAAATCTTGTAGGAGACAAGATATTCCTCAGGTGTTTCTCAATATTATATTGCTTTTAAAGCATGTAAACAATGCAAGGGACTACTAGATTCCAAAGAAGAAACTTTGGATGAGCCTGGCAAGAAAACTATCTGCCGTAGAAAGATGCCTTTCTTCTCTTTACCTAACTCCTGTGTGAATCCCTTTGCTTTTCTATGTTTATATGTCGGTGTTTGTCAACTCTTCTTTCTCCAAATGAAGCAAACTAAAAGTTAAAAAGTTGCCATATGTGAATAAGCTAGAATATCATCTTTAATCAATATCCCTTATATGTATACAATTTCGGCACACTTGTCAGATAGAAAGAGGAAACAACAAAAAGCAACATTCTTCAACACTAATTTAATCTACTTATTATAAAGGTAAATCGTCATCATGATCAGTTGAACTACAGCTGCAGACTTTCCTTTTGAAGTGGATATAACAAAAAATTCTCTTCCAAACTGATGAATTGAAGCTAAAACTAGCATTAATGGTAATGTCCACTCCTCTCCTCGAGCCTTAGGAAATAAAAGGACAGAAGGAAGAGTTTTTATTATCTCTTTGCTAGTCTTACAAATAATTTTTCATGTAACAGCAAGAGGGCCCACAAAGAAAGGAGCTACAATAGACGGCTTTTTACGCTCCAAGGGCCTTGAAACAGCTAATTTGAGCTCCAGATCAAGACCAGAATTTGGCAAAACGCCGATCGATTTTGAAGCATTGGATGGCTTTTGTGAGGAGCTGATCAATCCGTGTCTTGATGAACCAGTCATCATCCTCACACTTTCTTGAACATTAAGCTTGCCATCCTCTTTTGAGGATCCAAGTGCAGTAAAAAGCTGAGGGGTTCTGGCATCATGAACTTGCAAATGAGACATCAAGGTTCCCATTTTGCAATTAGGAACTGACTCACTCGGCTTGGCCGTCAAACTGCCTAAACGATCACCCGCCGCGGTTTTGACATCAACCTATACAATAAGAATTTATCAAACCCCATCAAACTAATTGATGATAGCGATATGATGGTAATAGTTTATAGGAGCAATGATTTTTTACCATGTCAAAGAGGCTCGAGCGCCGCTTTTTCTTGTTGAAGCTCGCTTGCCGGAGGAAATATTTCTGAGCATGACTTGCAACCTGGGCCGGTGTTCTTGTGGTCACATAGCTCCTAGAGATGCCTCTCCAATCACCCTTCCCAAGCTTCTCAAGCCCCACCAAGAAGGTCCTGTGTTCCTCCTCTGTCCATGGAACTCCTGCTCATATACCCAACAAAATTTCAGATATCGAAAACTCTCAGCTTTAACAAATGAAAGTTCCCAAAAAAGCAAAGAAGTGCATTTAAACAAGTCTTGGCAGTGTAAGGTTGATTAAAATATATGTGGACAGAAAGAACTTAGATAGAACCAACTTGGTCAAAACAATACAAGTAGAACAATAGACATAGCAGGAAAACGAAAATGCTCGTCTTGATCAGAGAACAGAAGTCATATAAATTCAAATGAAACAAACAAAGTCTATTCTTCAATTTCAGCTAATAGCAATGATTAGAACTGGGTTTTTTGTATCTCCAAAAGCTCACCTTTCTTCTTCTCTTGGGATCTACCCAGCAGGCCATCCGACAGATAGCCGAGGGATGCTTTATCAGAGTTCTCGCCGATGGAGATTCGTGAGGAGGACAGGGAGGACGACGAGGCGGGCGACGAAGTGAAGGGCAAGCAATCCATGCTGAAGCTTTTCTTGATGGCGAGAGAAGAAGAGCATGGGGAGATGTCAAGCTGGACGCCAAAGAGCCTGAGCCCACCACTATCGAAACCAACAGTAGCTGATGATGAGTAGGTGACTGTGCAGGTCCTGGAATTGTGTCCTATGTTGCCACAATGCGAACACTTCCTGCCCATCTTTGCCCAGACAGATTCACAGACCAAGCTAGTCCCACAAACACCAAACTCAGATAGGGAGAGAGAGAACTCAGAGAGAGAGAGAGAGAGAGAGAGAGAGAAAGGGTACAATGTATGTGTGTCTGGCTGGTATATATGGTGGAAACTGGATGCACAAGAAAGGAAGATGATTGGATGGACATAGTTTATTTTTGCTGAGATGCTTTTCTTTTATCCCAACTTGAGTCATGAATCATAATGACCAGAAGATTGGTAAATGAGTAGTTAGCTTCCTCTCATTTCCTTCAGAGGAAAACTATATTTTATCTTTCTTTTTTCCCACCTGAGTTTAGTAGAACATACCAAGTAGTTGAAAACCGATAATAGGACATACAAAAAAAAAAAAAAAATAAACAAAAACAAAAAAACAAAATAATCCTATAGGTGGTCTCTCAGCTTTTCTCCTAAATTTTTTTCTATTTAATTTTGTCACTAAATTTTCAAAAATCTGTTTAATATAATCTTTTCGTTAAGTGTATCGTGCCACATGTATTTTCCCCATGTTTCCAAACCAAAATAATGATGTGCATTGTCACATTGTTTTCCAAGGCAAAAAAATTTATTTCGTTTATTACATCGACTATGCAAATATACCTCCCTATTTTACTTTTCGTCAATCGTCAGATTTCACATTCGCCAATTTGGCCCTCAAAAAACTATAATTATCTTTTGTATATATATTAAGGAAATGTTGAGGATTGAGACACTTTTTGACTTTGTATTAGTAATGGGAGAAATTTTTTTAAAATAGGATTGGACTTCATATTATTTTTCGTAGCAGTTCTGCCAACATGCGATGACTTTTGTCACCATGTTGGGGCCGTCCCGAAAATCAGGTGACCATGGGGGCTTGATAGGATTACATTTTTTATTTTTACGTGCTAATACTCATACGCCCAACATTTTTCAAATTCCCCTTTGTATATTTACCTTCCCCGGAAGGATAAAATACCCTCTAAGTATTTTACATCCTATAAGTCTCAAGGTCCAAATTGAACTAGGATGAAATCTTTTAAGGACTTGGTTAAGTCCAAAGTCTCGAATATATTCAAATATATATATTATCCTAGTCAAGAATTGGAGACAATTAACAATTGTATTCTGACAATGCTTCCTCCGATGTAAGAGAAAAGAATAAAATACGATGAAATAAATATCTTGGAAAAGTTGTAGAGAGAGAGAGAGAGAGAGGCCAAACCAAAAGTTGATGTAACCTAATTGAACCACTCTTACGTCATAATAAGATTCTGACGACCAATATTTCGGGATAATACTAAATGGGGCCTGATGTCGTAAAAAATTTATCTAATTGGCCCCGCTTGATTAGAAAAAATATTCGATATGTTCAAATCAGCTCAAGAAAAACATTATCATTGGTAAAATAGAAGGCAACTTCGATTAGCATTTCCAACTAACAAGAGATAATGACAAGGCCGGCCTAGATATACTGAATATGATCGGAAGTTGTAATTGTCTTGGGACAGCGATTACTTGTCCTTTCAATCAATCTTATCATACATTGCGAAGATAAATTTAATTACACTGCACCTCATCAATTGGATTCTTCGTGACCAAATCCCATTTGAAAGCACCCAAATAGTAAGGCCTACCCATGTTACTATTTCGGCAAAATTAATTAGATAATTGCCAATAATGTAAAGCAGGGCTGACACGAGGAAGGTTGGAGCAGAATATCTCTTTGCCAGACAAGCAAGCAAGATAATGATAAAATTGACTAAGACACGGGCTAATCACATAATTAATACATATCTTCTCCAACTGGATATGGTCTTGCCTTAATATTAAAAAATTATATGGAGGCGAGAGCCAACTTGCACGTAATTAAGGTTCGATTAAGTTTATTAACCAAACATTTTATCATGGAAGGCAAGTTGAGGATAATTTTAGTTATCCCATGTTTGGAGCAGGAATCAACTCTCTCCTCTTTGGATTTATGTATGTTAGGCTACTTGATTATTTAAAAAGCTAGCCCCATCCTAGTTTGACTACGAATAAGATGGATCATGGGGAAGTTTTGCATATGAATATAATAGTGGACAACAGAATTAGGCAATTCTTTAAATGGGTTTTTTTTTTTTTTTTTCATTTTTTGGTATTATTTTAGTGAAGGCAGCACGTCAACGAAGGCTTCATGTCCATCAGTGATTTGATACTAGGAATCTGCAATTGGAAGGCAAAAAGAATGAAGTGACATTTGAATGCATTCGCAGCTTGTTTGGGCCATCCCGATGACCTCTCGCGAGATTTCGAATTCTTTAAGAGATACAAATATATCTAACTCATGTAAAAGAATTAAAGAAGTTACTACAATGGAAGAATTATGTGGTTTATACTTGATTTTCTTTTCTTTGTTTAAATTGGCCGTGGATCTTCGTCTCTAACCTGCCGAGTTCGAGTTAAAATTCAATTAAAGCATGTGCATGTTAGGTACGACACATTGTGCCCTATTGCCACCATTAGAGCTGTTACACCATGATTATGCAAAACCCTAATCATGAGACGAGACTCAACTTTAACAAAAACAAGATTGATGGGTTGTCAAAAAGATATATATTGGCAACAATTTGGGATTAGAATATTCTCTCAAGATGCATCCTGTCATGCTCCCAATTTCAAGGGGCTCTGCAGAATTAACGTGTGGAGGAAGTTGATTGCGGCTTCAGCCATTGACAAGACAGTCATTGGTCAAGAACGAACAAGAACCGACCCACCTGTGATTGAAATGAGAGAAAGATTAAAGAATACTCAAGACTGCTTCAAAAGATTGCTGTTCAACAAGAGTATCTGATTAAAAAAAAAAAAACCAAGAGTATCTGATTGACAAAAGAAAGGAATGTGCACATGTACCCTCTTTGTCCTATATGAGCTAGTGCAATTTCCATGGAAATCGCCCCCAATATAATATGGACTGCCACTCAAGACCTTAATTAGTAGAAAAAAAGATGAATGGGTGCAGCAATTGCGATGTCTAATGGACATGCACTTCGTCACTTTCTAAAACAAGAACGAATCAAGAAAGAGATTGAGAAAAGCAAGGCACTGATTTCTTCCCAAGCTTCCATACAGGAAGAAATTTCTATAAGCTCTCTGCGCCAATGGCTTCGTCTCGCGGAGCAATGAGTTCCCAACTTTCGAAAGATTTTTAGAATTTTGCAGAAGAGAAAGCATGGCATTCTTTCGATCGGAAAGGTAGAATTTGCGATGGCAAGCTCAACTTCAACTTATGTCCTGTTTCCTCTTTCTGCATAGGCGAATGAGCATAATCTGTCTAACAAACACAATAAAATGATGTCATGCTCTGGTACCGTATGCTTAGTTTATAGGAGAGTTACTCGATGCAATGTATGTATGTACCAGACGTAGCATCATCCTCATGAAGACCGATTCAAGAAAAGCTGCAATGATAATCTAAGATCTGTCAACTCCATACAGTCCCTGCCACCGATTCAATGTATCTACCAGACATCTTATACAGCATCATCCTCCTGAAGACCGATTCAAGGAAAGCTACAATAATAAACAGAGATCAACTTCTTACCGTCCCAATATAAGATTACACATACATAGGTTTTATCTGATATTCCAAAGTGTAATGCCGGTTGCCTTATGTTGTCGATTCGTTCATCACAGATTATTTTCTGGTCAACTGTATCCGAGGATTGGGTGATTATATCAAGTCAACAAACACAGGCATTATAAACTGAAATGTCCTTTTCTACTAAAAGGAAAAACCAATGACTACCTCAAACAAAAGCCGGATTATGCGCAGAAAATTTGGTCAACTGTCTAGCGTCGATGTAGGCTGCATCAATTATAATAGAGTCCGAGCAAGACATGAATATTTATAAACTACTGGAAAAAAAAGAAGCAAAAACAAAGAGCCAATGAATTCTGTGGTCAAGTCCATATAGCTCTCCTTGATTTATAAATACAACATTTCAGAGCACTTATGTGCCGATTTCCGGTCAACTCATGGTATGGACAGACATCCAGAGTTGAACTTGACTATCTCGGAAGAAAACCGCGTCAAGTCACTTACAGTCTTATACTATTACAGAAGAATTTGAGAAAATCTACCAGACTAGGTCAGTTGTGAAGTTCCTGGTGGTTTTACCTGCATGCTTCCTGGAAATATCCAAAAAAAAATAAAAATTGTGTCTGTATCGGACTCGAAAAGGTGGAAACCGGCTGACCAGTTCAACATGAACCACTTCACTGGTCTTGCTGGAGGAGGGGTTAGTCGACAGATTATTCAATTACCAAAGGCGAAACAAGATGCTCAAAACTTTTTGAGCTCCAACGGTATTCAGGATGTACACAGACCTCTCTCATGTCTGTTCCAGATAACATCTGTTTCAGGACAACAATCACAAAAGAAGATGGATGTATAAATAAGACACACACAGAAAAGGACCTCCGACGAGTAAAACTCGCTTATTTTCACAGCGATTTTCTGCAAAGGACTCGAAAGTCGACCTGCATAACAAGGGGTGCAGTTGAAAGAGGAGCCGGCTCTCTGTCGCGTTTCTGCAGCTCTTCAGCTAAAACACAGACAATATTAATCAGGATTGATGATGGTATGTGCTAAATAGAGCGCAACGAGAGTGTCTTCAACTGAGAGGCAGCAAATCTGCAATTTAAAGTCCATTTCCCTGACCAGATTTCCTAGCAAAGCGGATCGATTGTCTAAACGCTACTATGAGTCTCTCAGGATAGGGACTGTTCTTGGGAGATGGCAAAGCTCGTGCCTCGTATCACTTGCGATCGCCTCAGTCCGCATATTGCCGAACTCCGACTCCGCAACAAGAGGGAAAAGAACTGCATGACAAACAGCTCTTTCCAGGACTTCTCGAGATCTGTCACTTCACCAAGCCTTTGTATTTCAGAGATTCATCCGTACGTTTGTGATGGTGGAAATAAATCATTGGAATCTTCGGATTCAATCCAGCTTAGTTCGAGAAGAATATTGTCACTGAACTTTCATTGATTAAATTGATTAATTTCCAACATAATGGAAATTTTATCAATCTTTTCCCAACACGAAACCTCGAAATTGTTTAATCGATGGCGTGGATTGATATGTTGGTCGTGAGAACCAGGATCATGAGTAGCGCGCAAGCTATGGAATCAGCAACTGTGGCCATGGGGGCGGGCTGGCTAAGTCTCCCATCCTAGCAGCGAAGATCAACAGAAGGGTCCTGTTCGATCCACCCGACGAGCACAAAACTGCAGCGATCGGTGACAACACATCGGTCTCGCGCCCTGCGACAGCTCGGCCGGACTAGGAAAGTCGGGCGGCGACCGGCACCCGACAAAGAATCATTCTTACACAGCAATCGCGTACTTAAAAAGTTACTGATCCAGAATAGACTGAGTTGAGCTTGGGGACCTTCGGATAGATCCCACGATACTAGGATTTCCAGCTCTATAAATTCGGGCCGAATATCTCAAAGTCGAGTCTTTTCGACTGCGGGACAAAACGACAAACATCTGAGATTCGCTCCCGCCGCGACAAAACTCCCCGCTTTCCGTTCCGCCATCGAAGCGCCGCGGCGATGGCCTCCTCCTCCCTCGCCTCTCCGTCGCTCTACGCTGCCGCTCCCAGGATCGCTCCGGCCTTCGGGCACCCGCGGACGCCGAGCCCCATCGGCCTCCGTCCCGGGACGCTGCCTCCTCTCCGGCCGCCCGAGAACCTGAGGGTGAAGCTGAAGCTGAAGCCGCTCTGCACTTACGCCGCCCCGAACGCCGACAACCCCAGGGTCTACCGCCGCCGCGGCCGCGGCGGAGAAAGCGCGGGCCCTGGCTCCGCCACCAAGTACAGGACCGAGAACCCACCTCGCAAACAGGGCCGCGAGGCTCCTTCGAAGGATGCTCCTGATTTGGCGGAGAATCGGGTAGATGGCGAGGGTCGGCAGGAGCTGGCTTGGAGGGAGTTGATCTGATGGCTTTGTTGCAGGAGGGTAAGGTGGAAGAAGCTGTTGGGTATATGGAACGTGGGGTTCGAGCGGATTATGCTGTTTTCAGGGCGTTACTGGAATCGTGCGAGAATTCGAAGTCTCTCGATCTGGGCAAGAGAGTTCACGATTTGTTGAGGCGGTCTGGCTTGCCGGGCGATGTCGATTTGAGCGAGAAAGTGGTGAGGATGTACGTGAAATGTGGCAGTATGAGAGATGCGCGCCGGGTGTTCGACAGAATGCGCGAGAAGGATATGAGTCTGTGGCACTTGATGATCAATGGGTATGCCGCGAGCAGCCAAGGAAATGATGGGCTGCTTTTGTTCGAGCAAATGAGGAAGGCGGGGCTGGTCCCCGATGGCGAGACGTTCGTGGCTGTTTTGGCAGCTTGTGCGAGCGCAGGAGCGGTAAAACAAGGGCTCATGCACTTTGATTCGATGAGGAACGAATTCGGTGTTGTTCCGAGCATCGAGCATTATTTAGGGGTTATTGATGTGTATGGAAGTTCCGGTCATGTGTGCGAAGCATGGGATTTTGTCGAGAAAATGCCTATCGAACCCACTTTGAAGATTTGGGAAGCACTGAGGAATTATGCTCGGATTCACGGAGATCTTGAGCTCGAGGACCAAGCCAAGGAGTTGTTGGTTGCTCTTGATCCTTCCTGGGCAATTGCCAATAAACTCCCATTACCTCCAAGAAGGAAGCATTCTGCGGTCAACATGATTGAGGAGAAGAATAAGCTGAGCGAGTATCGATGCATCGAACCATACAAGGAAGGGGGGAATTCTAGAGGCTTGAATGGGCAGATGAGGGAAGCCGGGTATGTACCCGACACGAGATACGTCCTTCACGACATTGACGAGGAGGCAAAAGAGAAGGCCCTGCAATATCACAGCGAGCGCTTGGCAATTGCATATGGTTTGATCAGCACACCACCAAGAACAACGCTGAGGATCATGAAGAATCTCCGAATCTGCGGTGACTGTCACAATGCAATTAAAATCATGTCTAAAATCGTTGGGAGGGAGTTGATTGTGAGGGATAACAAACGATTCCATCATTTTAGGGATGGCCAGTGCTCCTGTGGAGATTTTTGGTGATGTTGGTTTTCCCTAGTGATGGGAGCTCTTGTTCCTTCCAAGTTCTACCACTTTCCTTCCAGAGGATCAAATGATTGTCTAGACCTGTGAATTTGATCTTGTACAGGATGCTCATAGTCACGGACCTATAGCGATGACATTAGCACCTTTACTATGGGTGAGATCCTGGAAGGCAGTCTGAATGTTTTTCACTTCGTCTCGTCCCTTTTTCATCTGTGCAATTTTCACCTCCTCCATGAGTTTGGGGAATGCTTTTCTCCTTTGAGAACAATGACAACACCTACAATCAATGTCCGGGTTCAGAAGTGAATGTTTGTGTCGCTGCTTTCCAAAGCAAGTAGGTGCCAAACTGCCTTTCAGTTATTAAAAAATAACCAGCGATAGATTGCTTCTTTAAGAAGGCTGCAAAAGGAAATCTTTGATTAGTCTCCTCGTCATAATTCGCCTGTCTCTGCAAAGCACTAAAATGTCTAGATCAACTTATTGAGTTGATCGCATAACAATCTTCCCACTCTGCTTTCGTAAAGAACTGATGATGTGATATACTGAAAAGGAAGGGTCAATTACATAAAATAGAACATGTTCAGGAGGCCAGGTGATCAGATCAGAAACTCGCAGAACAGAATCTGGTGCTCTATACTAACACGCTAGGAAATCTGGATGGTTACACCTTAACATATGTACAACTTGCATGTCAATCTTATCCTAGTATACTGGTAATCTGGACTGGATGGTTAAACCGTCCGAATCCTAAAGAATGCCGTGTGAAACCTTATTGACTATTCCAAAAATTATGGACCTCGAATGAGGTCATTTTGGATGCTGTAGCTTGGAGCATCGCAAAATGTTCCAAGGGAAAATGAAATATACAACCAATGACCTGACGGTACAAAGGATATAAAGAGGGTCAAAAGCCAGCTGCAGAATGGAGTCCTCTGATTGCCTCATGATGTTAGCGATCAGCGTCCTCAAGAGTGCAATGAAGATGTATGACTACTCTGTTCTTTCAACTCTACTTCAATCACAGCCTCATCTCGTGAAGGGACTCTTAGGTTTGACTTCATAACATCATACACAGTAAACCCAATAGCTACTGATGGTACAACCTGAAGGAAATGAACTGGCATTTAGTAAAAGCAAAAATGCACGGTGATTAACAAATGGAAACTTGCTCAACTTCCCACCTTCATGTAGTTGATGCTCAATCCTGAAAATAACTGCTTCCATCCTTGCCTCTTGGCAACCATGACAAGGGTTTCCATAGTTCCCTCCAGTTTTGCACTATTAGATGCCATGAGCCGTTGAACCTGTCAAGGTAAAAACTTCTTTTGGATCATCCCTATACACCCTCCAATTGGTATCCATAATCAACTCCACATCTTTTATTCATATTACCTGCATTTGTCTCCTCACAACATCAAGCGGATAAGTAAATGTCTGACCCAATAAACCTGCAACAGATCCACACACAAGCTTCACCGTGATATCTTTTTTATGTTCCTCAGGGACATGGCGTTTCATCTCCTCGTAGAAGTAAAACTTCAAACCCGCATAAGGGAAGATTCCGTAGAGTGATGGTGCTGAAAATGTTTCTGCATGTTAATGGCAACAGAAGAAATATTATCCTCCTTAAGAAAAGCAGCTGATGAATCCTACCAACACCGCGATAGAGTCCTCTAATCCCAGCTTCTTTATATGTCTTTAAAAAACAATCCAGGATTCCTCTGTAGAATAGTTCAGAACCAAGCACTCCTTTTACAGAAGAGTTTGATGAACCAACAACCTGCCCAAAAACAGCAAATTGGTCGAACATGTTACCAGGGAACATATTGTTGTCACTCAGTTTTAATCGTCATGCATATGCTCTCATGGGGATCCTACATGGTTGCTTTACCTGATAAGCCAATTTAGTCCGAACCAAATCTAGGGGATACGTGAAAAGTACAGCAGTTCCCCCAGCAAATGATCCTGCCACAAGATCAAGCACAGGGCCTCTTCCAACATCTGGAAAGCCATGAATGATCCATCTCCTGTATTCCTCATAGGTCATATAGTGAAGTGCTGCATATGGCACTATTCGAGCAACACTTGCACCATTTCCTCTGAAAAAACAAACAAGAAAATCAATACCAAATATATCCTATGAAAAACTTTAACATGATGACAATTAATATCAATCTACCTGTAGAAACCCAAAAGCCCCTCTGTCTTTGCAATCTTTTTCATAGATCCAGAAAGCCCCATGCTCTGAAATTCTGCTCTTCTGGTCTAAATGAATACTAGTAAGATACATTTAGAAGAAAAACTTGAATGCACTTATTAAGCCTATGACAGCATAGAATCTTGAAATACAGGGCTAAAGCATAATACTGTAAAAAGATAATCCTCAAAATGTACATCAGCACCATTTCCAGATAAAAACAAGAATCCTCCACAAACATCTTTTATTTTTTCATTTGCTCGCATGCTACTAAACACACCACATATATCTGTTAAGAAGGAATCTAATCCAACTTTGTAAGCCTCATCGTAAGTGGATTCCAAGTAAGCCTATGGAGCTTTAGCAACTAGCTTTATCGATTGATTCACTCATGTCAAACACCAATATCCTGCTGTAGGTCATAAAACAAGAATGATTATATTACTCAAAATATACCATTATAACAAAAGGTGTAGACAGACATAATCAGAAACAGAGTGCATTTGGCACAGAGAGAGAGAGAGAGAGAGAGAGATTATGGCATCCAGCAATCCAGCTACAAAAGACTAAGTGCTACAGTCCCTCCCTCCCTCCCTCTCTCTCTAGCAGAACTGTCCTAAGGTCATTTTTCAAATCAGGATGACCAAGCATACAAGAACTCATGAACATACCCCAGCTCAAGATTGTCTAATTGTCTCATAAAATATCTGGCAAGAGTCCATTTCAACAGAAAAGAAACTTCAATGATCAATGAGAGCTAAACCCCAAACAGAGTTAATTCAGCCTCCGACTGACTGCTCTAATCAGTCTTACAGGGAGCTAGGTGGACAAGGTCGCGCATCCAAGTTCTGCTACAATTGAGTTCAGCGGATTTCATACAAAATATTGATGCAACCACGATGGAAACTCGAAGGGAAGACCATACATTTTCCATCACTTGTGCTAACCAAGCTATCGACCACATTCCACTTTATTTCATTGGGTTCACTACCAACTGCCCCTCTCGCATAATAGCTTGTGCAGAACTCTCCTCAATCATGCGGAATCAGTAATGCCAATTGCCAGACAAAATCAATACACCCGATCTCGACACTAACTGCGACTACAAGCTTCTACGGCCTCAAAAATTTAATCTTGATAAGATTGAGGATCAAGGTCGATGTGTAGTAGCCGTATTTACCATGAAAATCATACACTATGCTTAGCAACTACGACGTACTCTTCTTTATTTAAGGAGTATGAATCCAAAGAAACTATTTTTCTTCGCCGATCGAACCACGTAAAACCTTTTCGTTCATCTCATCTCTCCTTCCGCCTCTTCCACCTTCGCATTAACTCGCTATGAACAGTCAAAGCACAGTCCGCCTTCAATCGGAACAGCCCTCGTCGACTAACGATTCAGAAAAAAAGAACACGGCCCAAACGAATCGCCGAGCAGAGCCGAGTCAAACCCATCAAGCCGCGGCGGAATCCGGACTTCGAGGAGAAGAAAAAAAAAAGAGACGAAATTCGCCGGCGGGGAGGCGGGAGGGGGCGTACCTGAAACAAGATCTTGACGCGCTCGAGCGGCGCCACCACGGACTTGGCGACGCCGCCGGCGACACCGCCGGCGACCAGCTCCTTGGCGAACACGGGCATGGCCTCGATCACGCCGTCCATGGCCGCGCTCATCTCTCTCTCCCTCTCCCTCTCTCTCTCTCTCTTCCTTCTCGCGTTGAAGAGAGAGAAAGAGAGGGAAATCGAGACGTCTTTTGATGGCGGGCGCGAAGAGGTCGTGGATGAGAGAGAAAGAGAGAAGCAAGAAGAAGAAGAGAAAAAGAAAAGAATCTTGACCAGTCGGAGAAGCCCACCCTCGGCAGCAAGGTGGCCCATTGGTCGGAGAGGACGCGATCGGGTGCGCGCCGCTCTATTTTAGTCTCGCTGCTCCCGGTTCCGTTACCCAATCAGGAGCCGAGCCCCGGTGGCCACGCCGCACGCGGCGGAATGCGATTGGACGAGGATGCGGTTACACCGTCTGCAGCGCCTTTCCAATTTTTTTTTTTTTTTTAATAATTACTTTAGTTTGTTTTTTAACAGAAAGGGGGAAAAACTAAGAACAGCTGGGCGTTGCCGCGCCCGATCGGAACTAACGCCGTGACCGGAACGGGCTGCCGTTTTTTGTGCGCGCTTCTTCCGTTGACTTCGGCCC
Source organism: Eucalyptus grandis (assembly GCF_016545825.1). Classification (NCBI taxonomy): domain Eukaryota; kingdom Viridiplantae; phylum Streptophyta; class Magnoliopsida; order Myrtales; family Myrtaceae; genus Eucalyptus; species Eucalyptus grandis. The sequence continues at coordinate 63,161,886 of NC_052614.1, forward strand.
GACCTAAAGACAAAAGCCGTTAACGGTCGAACTGGGCTGTCTGACAAAGACCGCCGCACGTGCGACGGCAGGTACACCGGTGAAAAAACCATGTGATCTTTCGTCTTTATCTGCCAATCCCATAAAAGTCTTTACCGATGTTTGAGGTTTTAACCGGATCTTATTGCTAGGGTTTCTGAGGCGACTTTGGCGGAGTTAATTTGTACATGGAAGTACCAAATTGCGGTTAGGCTATTCATGTGAGGATAGAACAGGTTAGTGAGTTATTTATTATCGAAGCATAACAAAGAATTAGAAAAATCCTATCGATTGCAGCTTTCTCTAAACCATGGAGAAAAGCATGAAAAAAAAAAGTTTGGATGGTATGATCCCTCCTTCACTGCAGAATGAAAAAGGCGATTTCATAGTTCTTGATCTATGAAGATACATTATTAGATACTCTATTTTCTTTTCCCATTGAGGTCGAGCCTAAACTTGTACTCAAGAGATAATTGTTCATTCACTAATAGGGGATGTATATATTCTCGAGAAGAGAGGAGTCATGGGGGTCCTCGGACTGCCTGAATCCTACAAGTGAATAGAAAATTGGATCTCACCTAAATCGCCCCATCTATCCTCCTGAGGAGAGGTTTGGTTTCAAACCCGGTTCAATATATATTGGAGAAATATTTTGGTAATTTGGAAAGTGGTGCTTCAGGCAATGCTGATATCGAGTTTTGGTAAGATCGAAAAATAAAAACAAGTTTTAGAACATTCCCTTATTTTGATGTCTTGTCGAACGAAACCCAATGTTATGAAACGAGGAAACCACAAATCCTACTTTGAAGCAGAAGGAATGGAAGCACTCATTGCAAAGGGAAAACCGGATCCCTTGCAAGTTAAAAGTCATGGTTTCTTAAGAAACAGCTTGTTATTGTATATTCATATAGATATAAATAGTACTAAATGTACAGCATTATGAAATTTTTCCCCTATATAATTTTATTTATTACTGAAGCAGAACCAAAGATGATAACCACTCGACAGCCACATTTTCCTAATCCAAACTCTGGAATAACCACAGGCAGAAGCAAAACTTGAAAAGCCAAAATTATGTTAATGATATCATAGTTAACCCAAACTATAGATCAATGTATGTTCACTGCGAACTAAAATAATCATCCGGTTTTTTTGAATAAGATTGCAGGTCAGATAAGTGAAACCAAACTTTCCGAGAACCAAACTTCTTTTTAGAAATCTGGCAAAATGTATCAGCCAAACAGAAACACAAACGACAGAGCAAAAAATTACAGAAAAAGAATTATTGGTTTGATGGAATATTGTCAGCATCATGGTGTTCTAGTCAGCATATCTATAATGGCGATAAGCACAACTGTAACGGTGTTAAGGTCAGTTTTATGTCTCACCAAGTTCCTGGTGATCAAATGGGTAGGTTCTGCAAAGATGGTTTAAGGGTTAGAGACTGGAGTTGTCTTACAACCGTCATCGGGCGAGGCCGTGAGCCCTGTCCTGGTATTTTCATCCATTAGGATCTTATCGATAATGTCAAGAAGAATTGCCGCAAGCTCTTCTCCATCGCTCCATTCGTGGATCACAGCTTTAATAAGTGTTTGGTCATTGAAAATGAGTTTCCACAGAGGGAAACTCTTTCTCGGCACTACAAAGTCTCGTGTTCCGAGCTTCAAGCATGGGCAGTAATCGCCTTTCCCGTCTCCAAGATATATATATCTTCTGTTCCTTATTTCAGAATCAGCAGCTTGAATCCTCTTCAGAACCAGGCCCTGTATAGAAAAGCACCATGCATATAAACTAAAAGAGCTTGAAAGGAATTTTGATGAGCCGGCACACCAAAGATCCGCAGATTTACTTAAGACAATAAACAAAATGAACTATCTGTGGAAATCTGATGATCCAAAAGCAGTAATAACTCTATTGGGGCTACAAGAAAGGCGATAAATTACAAATAGGATCAATGTGTATTTCCCACAGTTAGCACTGAAAACACCGTTTGTGTCTGAAAATTCACAAGCATTTGGATTGATTTTTACATTTCAACAAACCCTCGCATTGAAACCCCCAGGTCATGTAATAAGCACGCAAAACATTGCATCTATGTCAAATATCAATCTCTTTCCTTTTTCCACAGCCTTTTATATATCCAAGCATTCAATTGCAATTCTCCTATGTTATATCCGAGGGTATTCCAGCCACCCTCTGCACATCTGCAGCCAGACTGTTAAAGTGGAGGTGCATGCTTCCCTCGCCTATTTGAAAAATGTAAGACTTTTTATTACCAATTGGATTATTCTTTGTAGTTCTTGATGTAACCCTGTTCTATTCAACTTCATCCATTTCTGATTGGTGAAAGAATGATACATTTCATCTACATTCTTCATAGAGGAAAATGCACGTAGTAAATTCGAGCACAGAATCCTCTCAGAAAGGAACCCTCATCATGGTTCGCTCAAATCTCTCAACAGGCAGCCCTAAGCAATACACGCAGACAAAGCTTAATTATCATCCTGCTAAAAACAATTGGGTCACTGACAATGAATGCATCGAAATTTAGGCAACACATAAACACCAGAATCGCGTATGTGAAGCAGAGTCCAGGGTGTGAATCATTGCCACATTACCTTGCACATATTGGGAGGACACAAGCTGCACCCATGAGGAGAACCGGCGGAATCGTGAAAAGGGACAATGTTCAGCCTGCCTTCCGCATCCACGAAAGCCGGGTTCGTGACGATCTCAGTGAAACAATCCAACAGCCCGTGATGCTTCAGGATCGTCTCTATGAAGAACCGGTTCGCGTCGCTGATTATCCTCAAATCGCATCTACAGGTACAGAACCCCCCAAATAAACATAACCATTTAGCTACATACTTCAATTCCTTCTTACATCACACCCACACATATGCAACTTAGCACACTGTATGCATTCATTTACCCATTTCGATGAGCTGCTCGAATCGATTCGATAACACGAGGGTGAAGAGGCATCCTCTTCAAGCACTCCGCAATGTCCTCGGCCGCCTTCCCCTGCGTATGGAGCTCCACCATCATCCTATTCTGGGAAAAATCAAGAAAAAAACATCATGAACGATCAATTTCTGCTGAAATTCAAGCAAAGAGATCGAAAAAGCGACAAGCTTTGAGCATGATGTGCACAAAGGCACGTGCCCAAGAGCTCCACGGAAGTCGAATTCCACACCGCCGATTGCGCTCGCCGAGAAAGCGACGGGGGACGGGGAAAGAGCGGAATTTGAGACGGAACGAACCATGAGAGACGTCCAGGGCATGGTGGAGTAGAGCTCACGGAACAGCTGGGTCAGACCCATCTCCGTCACCACCCAGTTGTCGCTGTCGCCGTCGATCAGCGTCCGGTCGAAGTCGAAAACGACCGCCGCCGTATCCGCCATGGTCGCCGGCGACGAGGACAACGGCGGCGAAGACGAAGATTCGCCGACGAGCTGGAAAGGACGCAACCTGGAAAGAACCGAAACGCAGCTTGTGTTCGTGAACTTGTGAGTAGACGTTTATTTATTTGTAATAAAATAAAAGAGTACGAGATGCTCACAACCTATTTTAATCGGGGGGAAAAAAAGCAAAACATTAATCTATTAAAAAAAAAAGCATACTTGATATTTTCACTCATTTTTCAATTTTTTTTCAACCACATCTCTGAAACAATTTGAATTATCCTATATTATCTGCTCAAATTTTGCATTCTGAATAGTCCTCGGGCTTTATTTAAAAGAAATTATGAGCAAACATTTGTTCACTCTTTGACTGCAGCGTATAATTCGGTGCAATTCGAATGTCAACATGAACTAAGCGGCATTAACATAATTTGAAGAGAAGTGAGATCGGGTTAAATAGAAATTGGTGTCTCAAAATCAAACTATATAAAAGAACGTTGTGCTTTCTTGCTAACTTAATTCACTTATAAACCACAGCTTCACAAATTATTGCTAATTTTTTTTTTTTTTTTATTTTGCTCGTGTTTTTTCTTTTCATTTTTTTTTCGATAACTTCCTCTTTGGGATGAAAGGCAATCGAATGGGTCCCCAATTTTCAAAAACAACTTACGACCAAAGTTCTTAAATGCTTACTTAAAAATAATGTGATTCTTTCCTCCTAGAAATGGCACGCGCATGGCCAATTGAAGAAAAAAAAATTTGGTAAGTCCAATTGGAGAAAAAGTTCTTACACAATAGATGAATAAAAAATGTGCCTAGAAATTTAACCTAATTTCTTTACGGATTCAAAATTCTTGCAAAATCAAAATAATTAGATTGTTACACAATCTTGAATTTAAATTCGAAGGCAAGAGATTCAAGAGAATCTCTCTCTTTGCTATGCAAGGGCCATTAAAAATTCATTGAGCAACAACAAATAAATTAGGGACGAGCAACTGGACTGATTCAATTTGAGAATCAAAATAAACCAACCTTCCCCCGGTTGGTTCCAAACTGATTCACGCAAAGATCAATTTGGTTCTCGACTCTATAGAGTGTAAGGCTAGACACGGTTAGAAATTGTTTTGGACGGGCCAAAACCAAATTGGTAGTTAAGTGTGTTGAGCTGACCTTTGAATTGGCCAATTCATCAATCAGCTTGGTTTCCAATTCCAAAAACCGAAACTGACTTTGGCGGGAGATATTTCAAGTTCCTAAGCCACAAATGCAATCAATCAAGAAACCATCGCCCTAGAGGAAACAATTGTCACTTAGTGAAACACCACACTTGCCATTATAACATTCCAATTAGGGATAAGTGTATTAGAAGTCTTAAAATTCGTCATAAAAGTGATATTGATATCTAAAACGTTCAAAAAATACAATTAAGTCCTAAAAACTTTTAAATTGATGCGATCAAGACATTCTATTAACTCCGTCCAACTTGACAAATGAAAAATACTAACAAGTTTTAAGATTTGATTGCACCAACTTAACAAATTCTAGAACTTTATTACACTTTTTTAAGAATTTTAAAAATTTAATTGCACTTTCATGATATGTTTTAAAACTTGATTATACATTTTTAAATTGTAGGACTAAATTGCACCTTGATGATAGATTTTAAAACTTCTAGTACAAAAACCTTTTCGAACACATGATAGGAAGTTAATCATTTGGAAGCACGACCCTTTTATTTCGACCATGTGAGTGCTATTTAAGTAGTATTTAATCTTATTAATGAGCACAATAAACACGATGAAAAAGCGCATTCAAACAAAGTTCTTCTGGGGCTTGGTACCCTCCACGCCAAGGGGAAAGTTCGAGACTTCGCGTCCGCAGTGCTTCAATGCTCAACGCGCGACTTACCTGGATGGGCCAGCGGTGGGGCCCTACCACTCCAGGGGTTTACTCTCCACCGCGAGCGACGCAAGACGGAGGTTCACGGGTCACCAAAAAAAAAAAAAAAAAAAAAAAAAAAGAGCGTTCAAACAAAGTTCTTTCTAGGCATTCTCTATTCTTTCTTCTTCTTCTTCTTCTTCTTCTTCTTCTTCTTGGTTCTTTAATCCATAAAATGACAAGTACTACATTCGTGTCAACGTTGGATTTGAGGGGATATTTTGTAAGAAATTATTGAGGGTTTCATAAATCATGTATAGGTAAAATTAACAAAAATATAGCGGAAACAAAGATGATTTATTTTATACATGATTCTCCGAATGCATTGTTCGTGCGTTTTAATAAAAAAAAATCTGAATATAAAAAGGGAGTTAAACATATTACCTCTCGAAGCACGCTTTAAACGAATTAGTTCAGATGTTCTATAGTTCAAGCGCCACAAACGTCGAACCTCTAGTTCAGACACACCAACAATAGTAGCTTGCCAAACAAAGGCTAAAAGAAAAAAGAGAGACGTTGAATGAAAGAGGGAACTTTCGAATAATCACCACTATGATCATGCTAGCAATCTCGTGGAGACAATCCTCCATATCCTTAATATTTTTAGCCAAAGCCTGAATGAGAGAATCCATTTTCTTTTTTGTGTATGAATACACAAGAACACACACACCTTTTTCTTTACTCTTGTGTACAAACACACAAGAACATGCACGCCCTTTTTCTTTCTCATGTACGAATTGCAACCATCCCTTAACTCTCTTTTTGCAGCACTTTTAAAACTCTCTTGAATTAGCAACGGTTGCTGATCGAGGGAGCAACCGTCACTGATCCACAAGCACGATCGCATGATGCTTCGTGTGTATCTTGCATGAATGGTCAACCGTTGATGCTTCGTGCATGAACGTCAATCGTTCATGCATGAAGCTTCCCAATTTATTTAAAAAAATGCACATTGATTGAATTAATTAATCAATCCCCTTAAAAAAAATAAAAATAAAAAGACATAATTTTATATGTACATTTGGAATACATTAACATATATTCACTTTGGGCATGCAAGTACATCATATGCAACTAGCTCGTAACTATAATACAAATTAAATTACATCTCATTTAATTTAATTTCAAGTCGACTTAATTCGATTGCAGTAATTGCAGACACATTTGCAACATTATTTCTCTCTTATTTCACGTTATCCTAATTGTTTTATGGTGTGTGACATCCCTAGGTTCATCATTAAGCTGGTAGCAAAACTTATACTAACACATTAATACTCCCAAAAGAATTAATTGTCCCGATTAATTTTTAGGTTATACAAGCCATGATTGACATCTAGCAATATGTCATGCCTAACCATATAGTGTGAATGTTTTAAGAACATGTCAGTTTTGGCTACAGTGTAATTCAATCCCTCTATCTTACTATGTCCGATTAAATAAAGACCATGGAATATTTGTCAAGTCATCAATTTGATCATATGCACAAATCTAATTGACATGCATTTTATTCGAGACATAAACAATTTATTTTTTGTTACCCTGACCAAGAATTTCAATGCATTGTCATAATCAAATTGCATAAGACATCATTATTATACCTTGCATGTAACAATGAGACAAATTTCGTATTGTGTACATGTGCAACTTCATATATGAACAAACTATGACCATAGGTATAAAGACGGATCAATGACCCGACATTATGTGCACCCGTGAATCATAGTTGTTCGACACACAAGTTAACACTATGCATCAGGTATAAGGATTATTTACACAAGACCAAAGCATGAACAATTAGATATTGACCACGCTAAAAGCTTCAATGTTGCTAATCATTCCATATGCATCACTCGTGTTCTTAACTCAGGCATCACAATACCCAATGACTTGATTCATCATTCCCTTCAGTATTCAATACTTAATGGTGAAGTTATGAATACACCGGTCTCAACAGGATTATTAATATCCACTCAGTAATCCATTGACCGGGAACAATTTAAAGATTCAGTCTAACTATGAACCCGTCACATATATTTTTAATGTCTCAAGAATAAGTCTAGTTGCAATTGATCTTATCTAATCATTCATAAATATAAAATAATTGGACAAATGAATGAATACACCATTGCCATTAATTAAATAATAATAATAACGATAGTACAACTGAAATCCCTAACATGTAATTATTACATAGTAGCTTTATGGCATACATCCAACAATCTCCTACTTGCATTAAAGCCAACTTGTCAGGTATCTCAAACCCATTTTGTCAATATGCATTTCAAAAGAAAACTGAGGTAAGGTCTTAGTAAAGGGATCTGCCACGTTTTCCTCTGAGGCAATTTTCTGCAAGGCGATATCACCTCTCCCAACAATTTCTTTGATGAGATGGAAATGTCTCTCAATGTGCTTGGACTTCTGGTGAGACCTTGGTTCCTTAGCTTGAGCTATCGCTCCATTGTTGTCACAAAACAATGTAATTGGTTGATCAATTGAAGGAACAATTCCAAGTTCAGAAATAAACTTCTTCATCTAAGCGGCTTCCTTTGCTGCTTCAGAAGCGACTACATACTCTGCCTCAATGGTGGAATTGGCAGTTATGCTTTGTTTAGAACTCTTCCAACTAACTGCACCACCATTGAATGTAAAAACAAACCTAGACGTAAACTTATAATCATTAGGATCCGATTGAAAATCGGAATTAGTATAAGCTATAACTTTAAATTCTCCTTCTCCATAATCAATAATAGATCCTTAGTCCTTCGTAAGTACTTAAGAATATTCTTGATTGCTATCAAGTGCTCTTCTCTTGGATTAGACTAATATCTGCTAGTAATACTTACAGCATATGTAATATCAAGTCTAGTACATAGCATAACATACATTATACTTCCAATAGTATATGCATATTGTATCTTTGCCATCCGCTCTCTTTCTTCAGGAGTATTGGGACACATCTCTTTAGAAAAATGGGTCCCTTGACTAAAAGGCAATAATCTTCTTTTGGAACATTGCATATTAAAACGTGTTAACACTTTGTCTATGTACGTAGACTGTGAAAGGCCAATCAATCGTCTTAATCTATCTCTATAGATCTTGATACCTAAAATGTAGGTTGCCTCTCCTAAATCTTTCATGAAGAATTTCTGTGACAATAATAGTTTTATCGATGATATCATTGGTACATCATTTCCAATCAAAAGTATATTATCGACATACAAAACTAGAAATGCAATTGCACTCCCACCGATCTTCTTATATACACAAGGTTCATCCGGATTTTTTTATGAAGCCAAACGATTTGACTACCTCATCAAAACGAATATTCCAACTTCCGGAGGCTTGTTTGAGTCCATAAATAGACCTCTTAAGCTTACACACCTTCTGTTTTTCACTATTGGATTCAAAACCCTGTGGCCGTTCCATATAGATGTTCTTCTCGAAAAAACCACTTAAAAAAGCCGTTTTGATATTCATTTGGAATATCTTATAATCAATGTGTGCAACTATAGCCAACATAATCCAAATGGATTTTAGCATAGCCATAGGTGAGAAAGTTTCATCATAATCAATTCATTATTTCTGACGATATCCTTTCGCCACCGGCCGTACTTTGTAAGTTCCAATTTGACCTTTAGCATTCATCTTCCTCTTGAAGATTTATTTACAGCCAATTGGTATAATACTATAAGGCATGTCAATTAAGGTCCAAACTTCATTGGAATACATTGAATCCATTTCGTATTTCATGGCTTCTAACCATTTACCATAATCGATGTCTGACATCGTCTCCTCATAGATTTTAGGATCACCAGGTTAATCATTATCATTCACAATGAATAATGAATCAATATGTTCAACCGAGTATCTATAACAAGAAGGTGGATGAGATGTTCTCGCACTTCTCTTAAGAGATTGTGTATCAGAAGTTCCCACTTTATCAAAGATTGGTATCTGAACTCGGTTGTTTGGTACTTCATTATTTTCTTATTTTCTTATCAGAAGCTCCAAGATTATTCTTGTATCATCCCAATCAAAGATTATTTTCAAACACAACCTTCTTGAATGAACTGATTCTCTAGAAAAGAAGCATTCTTACTTACCCAAATTCTTTGGTTTGAATGAAAATAGAAATAATATCCAAGAGTTTCCTTTGGTTATCCAATGAAGCAACCTTGTTCAGATCATGCCTCCAATTTTTCCTTTTTCACCTTTTTTACGAAAGCTAGACAACCCCAAATCTTAATATGATTAAGACTAGGTTTCCTACTATACCATATCCCATAGGGCGTAGTTGGAACAAATTTGGACGACACTCTATTCAGTATATATACAGCTATCTCAAGGGCATATCTCTAAAGGGATATTGGCAAATCGATGTAACTCATCATACATTGCACCATATCTAATAAAGTATGATTTTTTCTTTTAGATACACCATTATGTTCTGGAGTTCCAGGATGTGTCCATTGTGATAAAATGTCATTCTCTTTAAGATAGTCCAGGAATTCAATACTAAGGAATTCACCTCATCGATCCGATCGAAGAACCTTAATACATTTTCATGTTTGTTTCTCAACTTTGGCCTTGAATTCCTTGAACTTTTCAAATGATTCAGATTTATACTTCATGAGATATAAATAACCATACCGTGACTGATCATCGGTGAAGGTAATGAAGCA